>NW_025920202.1:121862-369524 GCF_902686445.1 Sciurus carolinensis
GTGAGGATATTTTGTGAATGTCATAATCCAAAGTTAGGGTACTACATAAGTAACAGAGGTCCCAGTGAGGTTATACTGTGCTTATAAGAGGTCACATTGAGGACATTATGTGAGTGTCAGAGGTCATGTGAGGATATTATTTGACTATCAGACTCACAATGAGGATATCATGTGAGTGTCACATAACAAGTGAGGAAATTAGGTGAGTATCAGAGGTACCAGTGATGATAAATGAAAGTGTCCAAAGTCATTTAAGAAAATAATGTGAGTGTCAAGGATCACAGTGAGGACATAATATGAGAATGAGTGGCCACAGATGTCCTGCTGAACTATGTAGTGGTACCCAGGTTCCAGGCCATCTCCCAGACTTCTGGCTAGTAACTTGTGGCCTCCTGGCATACCTGGAGCACACAGCCTCTTCCTCTATGGTCACCATTCTGACCCACACCATGCACAATTTTGCTGGGCTCTACAGTAAGACCCCAAAGAGTCACATAGGGAGCCTGCACATTTGCTGTTTGCTGACAGGAATATGACGATGGAAGCAGACATCTGAATCTTCCCTACCAGCAATGTTCTCTGAATTTTCTGCTGCTGTTGCTTGCATGGATTCCCCTAGCCTTCTGAAACCCAACATGGCATAATAGATATTGGAGCAGGCCACCCATGAAGCCAGGTGTGTTATTTGAAATGAACAGCCATCAGACATTTCCAGACATTACTGGTTCAGTTGCTGTGGACCATAGCTACTGTCCATCAACAACTCCCTGTGCTATGGAATATTCCCAACTCCCAGGCACTGGACAACTAGAGGGAGAATGAGGCAGGTGGCTAGGCTGCCAGCAGTCCTGGGAAGGACAAAGAAAATAATGGAATTGTCTTCAAGATGCAATAGAAGCCCTCACATCCCAGTCCTGCTCCTACTCTGGGAGAGTGGGTCAGCCACAGAGAGGTCTTTACACAGTCCATGCACAGTCCCTTACTTGATATTTCTTACCCTGAATGGAAGATGGAAATAGAGGAGCAGAGACTCTTAGCTGAAGTGATTTTTCATGACCACAGCTGAGGTGGATACTGAGGAAAATTATGGATATGTGGACATCCTGGAAAGTGACTTAAAGATAATTGGGCAGTTTTCCCAGGAAAGAAAAGCCTCATTTTCACTCAATTGGTCAAGATCTTGGATAGAAAAGAGGAACAGTACCTCCTAATGTTCAGCAAGTTCCTGCTGTCCTTCTGCTCTTCAACCATTCCCTGAAGTGTGATCAGACCCATCTGCAAATGCTATAGCAGTCCAAGGACATGAACATGCCTGTACAAAATAAGAACAGGAGTATAACACTCATGGAGAGAAATGGTAAACCTGGAAGAAATGAAAGTCAACCTAAAGGTCAGCTCATATACCTAGAAGTGATGACAGAAGAGAGCTGTTCTTGGCACTATGTTTTCTCACTGTGTTTTACTTTGCTTTGGGAATATATTATTTTCCTTAAAGGAATTGAGTGAGTCTGTGCTGAATAAAAATCTTAGTTTCTTCTGATGTCACTCAGGAGTCACGATGGATATTTAAAGTCTGCTTTCCTGTTTCATTGTAGGTCCAGTCACAACTCTAATGAAACATTTTTAGTGTTTTTGCTAATTTTTAGTACATTTTTTATTATTATTTAAAATTAATTGTACATGACAGTAGAATGCATTTTGATGGATATTCTGAAGCCATGCTGCAGAATTGGGTTTAGGGGACAGTGTTCCCATCTTTCCCATAGTTTTGTGTAAATTTTGGATTGGTTTTTCAAGAGTATGAATCACTCAAGAACATCTACTTGGAATGTTCACATTTAAAGAAGGAAATCAGGGATATTAGGCATGCAGCATTTTTGCGGTGCATATAACCATTGAAAAGAAAAAAATATTTTGTATTTTATGAATGTTTTAGAATCTGTTGATCTGTTGTTCCTGGACAATAACTCTCATAGCAACTTTAGTTTTTCTTTAAAATTTTCTGTTTTTTTTAAATTCAGGTTTCAGCCATATCAGGTCTATATTTTTCCATTTTAGTAGAGATTTATTATGTTTTAAATTCTGATGAGGAGAACTATTTACTTTGATAGCTAACACTTAGAGCTGGCTTTCCAATTCTATACTTGTGTAAATTTTGGTGTTTTGGTGCTACTGGTATGGTAGAAGAAAAGTCTTTCCTCATTGGTCATGTGTTGGACAAGCAAAATCAGCATAATTTTAATCTGCTGTCCAACGCCAACAACAGGAGAGAGTCATGAATTTGCAAAGGCATTCATGTCCATTGGTTTATTTTTGCAGACCATTATCAATGAAAGAAAAATTTTAGTATGTGTTCACTGAATTTATCTTTTGAATTCCAACAACTTTCTGCAGTTCTTGCCCTACAGAAAAGTCCATAGCACTTCCATTTTTCAATACTCAGCTTTTAAACTTTGTACAGTTCTGATCTTGCAGCATGAGGCATGGGTCAAAATGATATTATGCACTGCAAAACTGTACTTCTCACATCATTGTCAAGCACTTGTTTCATCCATCACATTCATTTTCTTAGAGCCTGCTCTAAAGATCCTGGACATCATGACAGAGGACTTGTGCCTGAGAGATACAAGTCAGTTCAGGAGGATGAACCCTTATGCCAAGGCAGATTTTTCAGATATATGTGCATTTAAAAGTAAGTTGAAAGGATCATTGGAAAGTCAGGCCAAGAAAATTTCTGGGGGTGAACTAATTGCAGGGCAGTAGCAAATGTATTGGGGCCTAACATATGGAGTGTGCACAGAACAGCTCTACTTTTTGGCTAGTGCCCCCTGGCCTCCATCACACATTCTAATGGCTCAATTACTTCTGTCCTCTCTAGGTAGGTCAGAAGGCACCCACTTCCACCTAGAATAGAAGTTCAACATCACAGGTTTGAGCTGTCACCTCTTCAGTCATTGTAGAAAAGAAGGAACATCCTGCAAGAGTTTGGTGATGTTTTTCAATTCAATCATCACCTAACCCACTGAGTTGCAGGGTAGGCACCCCAGCCTTACGTCCAAAACTGTCACCAGTCATCACTCCACATGGCTGTGAGAACCCTAGGTTATTTCCCTGATTAAGCAGTACAGTGGGTGAGTTGAGGATTGGAGGAGCTGTGTGCAAGGTCAGTGTCACTAGGTCCAGTTCCTTGCTGGGTTATTCTCGAGTGAGCAATTTGCTTCTTTGACTTCCCCTGGCCACTAGACCTGGTGGAGACAAACAACCTGTAGAAGAATAGGTGTCACCAAATGGCCAGCATGCCTGGGGCAGGTTGAATGAGGACACTGCTCCCTAGCAGGCCTCAAGTGAAGTGCAGGCTGTCAGTTTTCAGAGGGGTTCCTTGTCCAGGAAGGAGCTGGAACACTTGGGTCAGATATGCTGCACCCCCAACACACCCTTTCCCCTTCCAGTGGGTGAAGAAGTCAGGATTGGATTTGTTGAGAACAACAGGCCCACAGGTCTCCCTACCTTGGTCTTCCCTCCTAATATCACAACTGAGCCAGGGACCAAAAGCGTTTCTGGTGTCCATGGGTACCATGTCACCATGCTGCAGTCAGACTGCCTTTCTTTGAAATCACCAGGGATCTGCAGAGTGGACAGGATTTTGCAGCATGCACTCATATGTACACAAGGCTCCCAAGCCAACAGAATCAGAAAAAGTCTTCCATAAAATTCAACATCACTTCATGATAAAAACCCTCAAAAATTATGACCATACCTTAACATAATAAAGGCTATATATCACAAACCCATTGCCATCATCATTTTGAATGGGGAGAAATTTAAAACATTTTCTCTAAATTAGTAATGAGTTGGGATGGGGAGATAGCTTAGCTGGTAGAGTGCTTTCCTCGCAAGCACAAGGCCCTGAGTTCAATCCCCAGTACCACAAAAAAAAAAAAAAAAAAAAAATTAAATGGACAAGGGTGTCCACTGTACCACTTTTATTCAATAAAGAATTGGAAAGTTTATTTTTATGTTTTGCAGTACTGGAGACAGAACTCAAAGGTAATTTACCACTAAGCTAAATCTCTAGTGATATAAAAAATGTTATATATATATATATATATATATATATATATATATATACATGTTATATATCATATAATATGTACATATAAAATGCAGTGTTATTTGGTATATAATTATATTATGCATAATTACATATATACATATATATTATATTATATATTTTAAAGGGATACCAGGAATTGAACCCAGGGTTGCTTTACTACTGTGTCACATCTCCAGGCCTTTTTATATTTTTTTTGAGCCAGGGTCTCACTAAGTTGCTGCATCTGACTTCAAACTTGTTATTCTCCTGCTTTAGTTTCCTGAGTTGCTGGAATTAAAGGCCTGTGCCACCATACCTCACTGAGAACTAAAAACTTTAGCCAAAGAAGTACATCAAGAGAAATGGAAAGAAATTCAAATTATCCCTGTTTACATATGATTCTATTTCCAACTTAGAAAATTCACATCAGTTCACCAAAAGTCTTATAGAACTGATAAATTAATGAATGTAGTAGAATAAAAACCTTGGAAGTGAAAGATCCTCTACAATAAAAATTATACAACACTTAAAAAAATGAAGAAGACACTAGAAGATAGAAAGACCTTCCATTTTCATGGGTTGGGAGAAATGGCCATAATACCAAAAGTGACTAGAGAGTCAATGCAATGCAATCACCATAAAAATAGATATGACATTCTTCACAAAACTTTAAAAAAAAAGGACGGATTGGAGGAAAAACAATCTTGAATTGCCAAAGTCATTCTGAGCAAAAGAGAATAATGTTGGAGGTATCATAATATGCAATTTTGAAATGTACTATTGTGCCTTAGTAACAGCTATGGTGCTGGCATAACAACAGACGTGTAGAACAAGTGAATACAATAGAGAACACAGCACCAAACCCATGCAGCTACTGTCAACTGATTATCAGCAGCACAGCCAAAAACATGTTGAAAAAGACAGCATCTTTAGCAATGATACTGGAAGAACTGCATTTACACCCAAAGAAGACTAAAAGTGCATGTCTCTCTCTCTCTCATCCTATACAAAAATCAATTCAAAATTTATCAAAGACCTTAATGCATGACCCAAACTTTAAAACTAGAGGAAAACATGGAAACCTTTTAAGACAGGTACACACACAATGATTTCACGAACAGGACTCCAGTAACTCAGGAAATAATAGCAAAAATTGGCAACTGATGTTACATCATCTTGAAAAGTTTGGACCCAGCAAAGAAATCATCAAAAGAGTGAAGAAATAAACCATTATGGAAAATATTATGGAGGTTCCATAAAAAGCTAAATATAGAACTATCATATAATCCAGCTTTATCAGTATACACCAAGGTCAGCAAAGTATAATAAAACCTATATACCTATTTATTATGGCACTACTAACAATAGCCATGTTATGGAATTGGTCCAGGAGACCATCAGCAGATGGATGAAGAAAATGTAAACACACATGATAGAGTAATATTCATCCATAAAGAAAGATGAAATAATGTCACTTGTAGGAAAATGGATGATAAGGTTATTACAATTTTAGATGTATGTAAAAACAAGTATTTTATATTGGCATCAAATCTTATATTTAATGACAGTCCTTTACTGATTAAAAATTTTTTTCCATAATAGTGTAATAATAATCTCATTTGATCCAGCCAACAACTTTGTAAGGTAAAAAGAGTAGGTGTCTTCCACCCTGTTCTACAGACCAGGAAGATAAAGATTACAGAATTGATGTAAATTTTTTTCCAATTAACATAATCAGGAGGTAAACTGAAAATTCAGAATGCAGAAATATTCAGAATCTAGCCTTCTTTCCAGTTAATGTGATACTTCCTGGGATCTAGATTATTTGTTTTAATATACTGTTGACCAACATCTAAATCCAGTGAATGAAAAGAAAACTTCAGTGACAAAAAAAAGTTAGATTTTTTTAAATGAATGAATCATTTGCTAACAGTCATTTTCATCCCTACAGAAATTTAATTGGTTATGTTTTAGTTATCTTTCCATCACTCTGACAAAATTGGGAGGAGTAAAGATTTATCTTGGCTCATGGTTTTATACCCTGGTTACTTGGCCCCATTGCTATGGATCAATGGCAAGGCAGATTATCATGGTGGAGAGCACATGACAGAGCAGACCTGCTCATTTCATGGCAGCTGGGAAGCACAGAGAGCAAAAGAAAAGATATAGGGACAAAACAAGTCCTACAAGGATATACTTTCAGTGACCCACCTTGTCCAACTAGACCCTGCCTCCTAAAGTTTCCATAGTTGAGAACCAAAACCTCCAACACTTAAAGCCTTTAAGGGTTATCCCACATCCAAACTTTAAAAAGCTACATTTTTCATTGATTTTTGCTAGTTGGTTGAACAGTGGAAGTTTTATGGGAAATTTTTTCAAAATAAAATATAATTTTTGATTTTTAAAAAAAGCTAGAGTATTAACTTATATCTGGAGTTCTTTTTCATACTGAAGGAATGTTTCAGAAGAGTATTATGCAAAATCAACTGACTTCAGTTTAAAGAAAAGATTCACTGACCCAATTTGCTGATATAGTGCACCAAAGCAAACAGTAATTTCCATTTCACAAAAATTAAAAAGCTTAGGGAAAAAAGAAATAAACAATCTGACAAACTTTTAAGGATATAATTATTTCAGATGCAACACTCCAAAAGTATCACAATGACACTTATGAAGATATTATTTAAAATCTTTGAACAAATCATTAGGCTAATTTTTAATTCAAATTACCACAACTATGTTAGTTGCAGAATATAAGAATTTGCAACCTATTCAATTCCATAGTATAAGTATTTTTTGAGGTATATTTATTTGATCAATTTCCTACAGTATAATAATTACTATCCAACAACTCAGAACAGTTTATGCCCCAAAGTAGCTATTAGTTTTCTTTATCCAACATAGTCTTGTTAACTCTTAACATCTTCAATGGTAGACTTACTGTTATACTTAAAAAATAAAAACAAAACATTTAAATTTTAAAGACAACTTACACATTTACCCCCAAATTATGATTACTATTATTAGTTCATTATCAGAGGTAATAAAAAAGAAACCTTAGTATCACAAGCTATCTAGCACTAAACACAAGTCTAAACTATATTTTTTTTAAATTCAACAAAAAATTTTTAAAAATTAAAAAAATTAATTAAATTTATTAAAAATTGCAAATATACAAACTATTTTACTGACTAACCTGGGGATGTCAGATATCTTCTCTTATACTTAGCCTGATTGAAATTTAAAAATCACACTAAAAGGAAAAAAAGAAAAAGGACAAACTTAATTTACTAATAATCAATTTCATGTCTTAAAATATTTCAAACAGCCTAGAGCAGTGACACCCACCAGTTACTCAGGAGATACAGGAGGCTCACAATTTTAAGGCCAGCCATAGCAATTTCACAAGGCCATAAGTAACCTGTATCAAAATAAGGAATAAAAAGAGCTAGGATGTGGTTCAGTGGTAATGCAACCCCAGGTTCAATTCTTAGTTCAAAAGAAAAAAATATTTCACAATGAATTATATGTTAATTATAAAAGTAAGTTTTGTCTTGAGGTTCTGTTATCCCAGTGGCTGGGGAGTCTGAGGCAGGAGGATTCTAAGTTCAAAGCCAGCCTCAGTAAAAACAGGAACTAAGCACATTGGTGAGACCCTGTCTCTAAATAAAATACAATAGGACTGGGGATGTGGCTCAGTGGTTAAGTACCCCTGAGTTCAATTCCTGGTTCAGCCCCCCACATGTGTGTATGTTTGTGTGTGTGTGTGTACATATATCTGCATAAAAATTATAAAACTTAAAGTGGAGAAATCTAATAGACACCACATTAACTAAATGATGCAAGTTTACATCACCAGGCCAGCGCAGCGTACTCCCAGCGTACTCTGGCACGCAAGCAGCTTAAGGGACCAGGATAGGGTAGCCAGAGACTTCCCCAAGTAGCCTGGACCCCTGCGGTGGGAGGTGCCTTTCAAGGCTAGCTTCTCAGAGCACACCGCACAGTGAGAGGCTTTCTACATAGAACCAGCCACAAGTCCCCGAACCAACGGAGAGCTTTGATCAACAAGCAGCATCTGGGATCAGGGCAGGGCAGCCAGAGACCTCTTCAGGCGGCTCTACCCACTCCAGCCGCAGGTTCTTTCCATGGGGTGATCCAAGATGGCGGCCTAGAGGGTGACTGCATCCCCAGTCGCTCCAGAACCCAGGAGTTAAGAAGGGGAGGCATTGAGAGACTCGGACTGAAATAGAGCCACGGGTGAGTCTGCGCACTGGGTAAAGCTCGGCCCGGGTGGCAGGCACAGATAGAGGTGGCTTATCAGAGCAGGGCAGGGCAGCTAGAGTCTTCCCTAGGTAGCCTTCTACACTCTGGCGGTGGGCTCCTCCCACACGGCCAGCTGCACGGTGCAGGCCCCCAGTGAGAGCATTTCCGCACAGGGCCAGCTCCAAACCCTGGAACCAGTACGGGGCTAGGGGCAGCTTTCTTTGGAAGCACTGCATTATCAAGTTCCTCCAAGACTTCAGGCTACTGAAGGCTGGGAGGTGATACACTGGAAATCTACCGGGACACTATAAGCCAATAGAGGAAATCTGCAATATCTCAGAGTCCCACTGACATCTGACCAATATGAGAAAACAAGGCAAGAAAATGTCCCAAACAAACCTAGATACTATATCAATAAAACCCAATGACAGCACAGCAGAAGAAATGTCAGAAAGGGAGTTCAGAATGTACACAATTAAAACAATCAGAGAAGCAAATGAGGAGATGAAAGAGCAAATGCAGGCATTAAATGATCGCACCAATCAACAGTTAAAAGACCAAATACGGGAAGCAAGAGATCATTTAAATAAAGAGTTAGAGATACTGAAAAAAAAAACTGAAATACTTGAAATGAAGGAAACAATAAACCAAATTAAAAACTCCATAGAAAGCATAACCAATAGGATAGAACACCTGGTAGAGAGAACCTCAGACATTGAAGACAAATTATTTAATCTTGAAAACAAAGTTGGCCAAACAGAGAAGATGGTAAGAAATCATGAACAGAATCTACAAGAATTATGGGATATCATGAAAAGGCCAAATTTAAGAATTATTGGGATTGAGGAAGGCTTAGAGAAACAAACCAAAAGAATGAACAATCTATTCAATGAAATAATATCAGAAAATTTCCCAAATCTGAAGAATGAAATGGAAAACCAAGTACAACAGGCTTATAGAACTCCAAACATACAAAATTACAACAGACCCACACCAAGGCACATTATTATGAAAATACCTAACATGCAAAATAAAGACAGAATTTTAAAGGCTGTGAGAGAAAAGAACCAAATTGCATTCAGAGGGAAAACAATAAGAATATCAGCAGATTTTTAAATCCAGACCCTAAAAGCTAGAAGGGCCTGGAACAACATATACCAAGTCCTGAAAGAACACAGATGCCAACCAAGAATCTTACACCCAGCAAAACTTACCTTCAAATTTGATGATGAAATAAGATCATTCCATGATAAACAAAAGCTAAAGGAATTTACAAAAAGAAAAGCCAGCATTAAAGAACATTCTCAGCAAAATATTCCATGAGGAAGAGATAAAAAACAACGATGCAAATCAAGAACAGGAGGTGCTAGCCTAAAGGAATAGACAAATAAAGGAGAAACCAAATCATGTCAAAAACAAATATGAGTCAATTGACTGGGAACACAAATCATATCACAATAATAACCCTGATTGTTAATGGCCTGAACTCATCAATCAAAAGACATAGACTGGCAGATTGGATTAAAAAGAAAAATCCAACAATATGCTGCCTGGAAGAAACTCATCTCATAGAAAGAGACACCCATAGACTAAACATGAAAGGATGGGGAAAAATATACCATGCACACGGACACCACAAAAGAGCTGGAGTATCCATCCTCATTTCAGATAATGTGGACTTCAAACCAAAACTAGTCAGAAGGGATAAAGAAGGACATTACGTGCTAATTAAGGGAAGCATAAATCAGCAATACATAACAATCATAAATATCTATGCCCCGAAGATTGGCTCATCCACGTACGTCAAACAAATGCTTCTCAATTCCAGAAATCAAATAGACCACAACACAATAATACTAGGCGATTTTAATACACCTCTCTCATCACTGGATAGATCGTCCAAACAAAAATTGAATAAAGAAACTATAGATCTCAACAACACAATCAACAATTTAGACTTAACGGACATATATAGAATATACCATCCAACAAAGAACGAATACACTTTCTTCTCAGCAGCACATGGATCCTTCTCTAAAATAGACCATATTTTATGCCACAAAGCTACTGTTAGCAAATACAAGAAGACAGAGATACTACCTTGTACTCTATCAGATCATAATGGATTGAAATTAGAAATAAATGACAGAATAAAAAACAGAAACTTCTCCAATACCTGGAGATTAAATAATACACTATTATATGATGAATGGATAACCGAAGACATCAGGAGGAAAATAAAAAAAATTCTTAGAAGTAAACGAGAACAAAGACACATCATATCAAAATCTCTGGGACACAATGAAAGCAGTACTTAGAGGAAGATTTATTTCATGGGGCGCATTCAAAAAAAGAAGTAGAAATCAACAAATAAAGGACTTAACACTACAGCTCTAAGTGCTAGAAAAAGATGAGCAGACCAACACCAAAAGTAGTAGAAGACAAGAAATAGTTAAAATCAGAGCCGAAATCAACAAAATCAAAACAAAAGAAACAGTTGGAAGAATTAACAAAATAAATAGTTGATTCTTTGAAAAAATAAATAAAATTGATAAAACCTTAGCCACACTAACAAAGAGAAAGAGGGAGAAAACTCAAATTACTAAAATTCGGAATGAACAAGGAAACATCACAGCAGACACGAGTGAAATATAAAACATAATTAGAAGCTATTTCGAAAATCTATACTCCAACAAAACAGAAAACCTCGAAGACATCAACAAATTTCTAGAGACTTATGAATTACCTAAACTGAACGAGGAGGACATACACAACTTAAATAAACCAATCTCAAGCAATGAAAAAGAAGAGGTCATCAAAAGTTTACCAACAAAGAAAAGTCCGGGAACAGATGGGTTCTCAGCCGAGTTCTACAAAACCTTTAAAGAAGAGCTCATTCCAATACTCCTCAAACTATTTCATGAAATAGAAGAGGAGGGAACCCTCCCAAACTCATTCTGTGAAGCCAATATCACCCTGATACCTAAACCAGACAGAGACACATCGAGGAAAGAAAATTTCAGACCAATATCCTTAATGAACATCGACGCAGAAATTCTCAACAAAATTTTAGCAAATCGCATACAAATACATATTAAAAAGATAGTGCACCACGATCAAGTGGGTTTTATCCCAGGGATACAAGGTTGGTTCAACATTCGGAAATCAATAAATGTCATTCACCATGTCAACAGACTTGAAGTTAAGATTCACATGATTATTTCAATAGATGCAGAAAAAGAATTCAATAAAATACAGCATCCCTTCATGCTCAAAACACTAGAAAAAAATGGGGTAGTGGGAACATTCCTTAAACTTATAAAGGCCATCTACGCTAAGCCCATGGCCAATATCATTCTAAATGGTGAAAAACTGAAAGTGTTCCCCCTAAAAACTGGAACAAGGCAGGGATGCCCTCTTTCACCACTTCTATTCAACATTGTCCTTGAGACTCTAGCCAGAGCAATTAGACAAACCAAAGAAATTAAATGGATACGAATAGGAAAAGAAGAACTCAAACTATCCCTGTTCGCTGATGACATGATTATATATTTAGAGGAACCTGGAAATTCCACCAGAAAACTTTTAGAACTCATAAGTGATTTCAGTAAAGTAGCAGGTTACAAGATCAATGCTCATAAATCCAATGCATTTTTATACATAAGTGATGAATCTTCAGATAGAGAAATCAGGAAAACTACCCCATTCACAATAGCATCGAAAAAAATACTTCGGAATCAATCTCACAAAAGAGGTGAAAGACCTGTACAATGAGAACTACAGAACACTAAAGAAAAAAATTAAAGAAAACCTTAGAAGATGGAAAGATCTCCCATGTTCCTGGATAGGCAGAATTAATATTGTCAAAATGGCTATACTCCCTAAAGTGCTATACAGATTCAATGCAATTCCAATTAAAATTCCAATGGTGTACCTTGCAGAAATAGAGCAAGCAATTATGAAATTCATCTGGAAGAATAAAAAACCTAGAATAACTAAAGCAATCCTCAGTAGCAAGAGCAAAGCAGGGAGTATTGCAATATCAGATCTTCAACTCTACTACAAAGCAATAGTAACAAAAACGGCATGGTATTGGTACCAAAATAGACAGGTAGATCCATGATACAGAATAGAGGACATGGACACAAACCCAAATAAATACAATTTTCTCATACTAGACAAATGTTCCAAAAATATGCAATGGAGAAAAGATAGCCTCTTCAACAAATGGTGCTGGGAAAACTGGAAAACCATATGCAATAGAATGAAATTAAAACCCTATCTCTCCCTACACAAAACTCAACTCAAAATGGATCAAGGACATCGGAATCAGACCAGAGACCCTGCATCTTATAGAAGAAAATGTAGGTCCAATTCTTCAACTTGTTGGCTTAGGTATTAGACTTCCTTAACAGGACTCCCATAGCACAAGAAATAAAAGCAAGAATCAACAACTGGGATAGATTCAAACTAAAAAGCTTTCTCTGAGCAAAGGAAACTATTAGCAATGTGAAGAGAGAGCCTACAGAGTGGGAGAATATCTTTGCCAACCATACTTCAGATAGAGCGCTAAATTCCAGAATCTATAAAGAACTCAAAAAACTCTACATGAAGAATACAAATAATCCAATCGACAAATGGGCTAAGGAAATGAACAGACACTTCACAGAAGAATATGTACAAGTCATCAACAGATATATGAAAAAAATGTTCAACATCCCTAGTAATAAGGGAAATGCAAATCAAAACTACCCTAAGATTTCATCTCACCCCAATTAGAATGGCGATTATCAAGAACACAAGCAACAACAGGTGTTGGCGAGGATGTGGTGAAAAAGGAACACTCATACATTGCTGGTGGGGTTGCCAATTAGTGCAGCCACTCTGGAAAGCAGTGTGGAGATTCCTCAGAAAGCTTGGAATGGAAACACCATTTGACCCAGCTATCCCACTCCTTGGCCTATACCCAAAGGACTTAAAATCAGCATGCTACAGAGATACAGCCACATCAATGTTCATTGCTGCTCAATTCACCATAGCCAGATTGTGGAACCAACCTAGATGCTCTTCAGTTGATGAATGGATAAAGAAACTGGCATATATATACAATGGAATATTACTCCTCAATGAAGAATGATAAAATTATGGCATTTGCAGGCAAATGGATGAAATTGGAGAATATCATGCTAAGTGAGATAAGCCAATCTCAAAAAACTAAAGGACTAATGATCTCGCTGATAAGCGGATGAGGACATATAATGGGGTGTGGGAGGGGTTAGCATTAGGTTTAGGGTTAGGTTTAGGGTTAGGGATAAGGAGAGCGGTAAGAATGAAGAAAAGAAGGACTGTATAGAGGGAAAAGAGGGGTGGGAGGGGTGGGGGGAAGGGAAAAAAATAAACATCATTGCCCTATGTAAACGTATGATTACACAAATGGTATGCCTTGACTCTATGTACAAATAGAGAAACAACATGTATCCCATTTGTATACAATAATAAAAAAATAAAAAAATAAAAAAATAAAACCTATGGATGCTTGGCATGAAAAAAAAAAAAGTTAACATCACCAAGGAATAAACCAACAAAATTTACCTCTTGATACATCTAAGCAGCCCACACAGTCATATCCTATTCTTCCTGAAAATGTTTAATGGGAAGCTAATCAGGAGGTATACAGTAGACATATCCAAAACTGAGGGACATTCTAATAAACAATGATCTTAAACTTTTCAAAAGCATCAATGTTATGTAAAGAAAAAACCGGGAACCTGTTCCCTGTGAAGGGAAACAACCACCACCAAGTGTCATATTCATTCTTAGAATGATTCTGTACCAAAAAAAAAAAAAAAAAAAATCTGCAAAGGACAGAATTGGATACTAAAATTTAAATATGAACTACAGATTATACAGTATTATTGTAGTAATGCTAATTTTTCTGAAAATACTACTATGGGTTATAAAAAAAGAATGTCTTTGGGACTGGGGTTGTAGCCCAGTGACAAAGCACTTGCCTAGCATGTGTGAGGTAGTGGGTTTGATCCCACAGTAAAAAAAAAAAAAAAAAAAAAAAAAAAAAAAAAATTAAAAGAAAAAAAGAATGCCTTCATGCACAGGAAAATCCAAACTGTAAGAGGAAAAGGAACATGATACCAGCAAATTACCCTCAAAGAGCTCCTGGGGAAAATGTGTATGTGAGAAGGCACAGAGGAGAAGAGAGGACAGAGAGAATGGTAAAGCAAACGTGGCAAAATGTTAACGGGTTAATTTAAATGAAGGTCACGAGAATTCTTCGCACCACTCTTGGAAATTTTTTTTTTTTTGTAAATTTAAAAATACTTCAAAATAAGAAGTCTTTAAAAATATTGTTTGCCCCTGTTTCACTCACATCCCTGCAAACAAAAGTTCAACAATGCTTTCAATGTGCTTTGAAGAACATAAACCTTGCAAAAGCTACAGTGACTATTTTTTTTAAGGGAAAGCTTCTCTCTCCTGTGTGTGACTGGCCCCAGTCTGTCTGACTGACTTTGATCAAGTCCACGCTCCTCTGAGCATGAGGAGACCTGGCGCAGATCACCTTGGTACCCCCAGGGCCTTCTCTCGCAGAGGTCCAAGCCCTAGCGAATCACAGGCTGTTCTAGGCTTTGGCTTCACAGCAGTGGAATGATGTTCACAGCCCACCTGAGGACAGAGGGAAAGTGCCCTCACCTGACTGAAGCAGCAGCCTCCGAATCCCTGTGGGCTTTTGAGATGCTCTACTATAAAATCCTGCCCGGGTGGCTTCACAACCCACGGCTCCATGGCGTGCAGTGGCCTCAGCGGTCTCCCCGGAAAATGTGCTCAAACCTGTAGCAGGGCATGGAGGCAGGGCTCATGCACTGCAGGTGTTTCCTGGCACAACAGCCCCACCCCCGGGGCATGCTAGGAGGCCAGGTGGGGAGTTTATACAGGACTGGAGGGTGAATGCTGTGTTGCACTGCTGTCTTAAAGCATCTTGGCCCTGCAAGAGGCTGAACCTGCCAAGTTGTCCTCACGCTACAAATGTGTAATTTTCTGAGTTTAACTTTATGAGTAATAAGTAGTGTTGTATCTGCCCTTTTGAGTCATCCTGGGTAAGAGGAAAAATTGCTCCCCTTGCCCCAAGGGGCCCTCTGGGCACCATACCATGGCCCTGGTGCTGGAAAATTGAAATCAAAACTGCAGAGGCCTCTGGTCCCTAAGCACACTTGGCATGCATTTGCACTTACAAATACACTTGCTTCTTCATCAAAAGTGACATTTGCTGTCATACAGAAGAAAATCAAGAATACAGCGGATAGGTAGGCATAGAAACCTCTTTGCTTTTCCTGTCTGTGTTCCGCATGTGGAAAAACAGTATGTCAAAAAGTTTTAGAATGTACACTCCAGGAAATCATGTATTACTAAAACCACAAAACCAAACCAGCTTTTCCTAGTACCAATAGCAGTGTGTAGCATTTCACAGGTACTTAATGATATTTCAACCTAAAATCTTTATTAAACAGAGACTGAATGAGGGGAATAGTTGTTTGAACACTTCTTTCATAATCCCTTTTCTAAAATGATTGTCAACTACATATCTGGACTAAAAATTAAATACTCTGGATTAAAGTTCTTAATTGCCAAAATTTTATATCAGAAATACTTTAGCAAAGTAGTTCCTATCTAAATAAACTAAACCAATACTCAATTTTGTATAAAGTATGGCTTAAAATGCATAAACACTGGAAATACTTTTTTCTATCTTTAAGCAGATTTTAGTAAGACAATATAAAATCCAGGAAATTTGAAAAAAATAGATTGGGTTTAATACATTATTAGCATTTAAATAACAGAAACCACAAAGTTCTTTCCTGAAATGTAACACAAAGACAGTTCTTATAAAAGCCTCAAGCTACTTTTAAGTGTCTTTGAAATAGCAATACTGGAAAAATGGGCTTACATATCATTTAGTCAAGTTTCTTGGTTAAAATCTTTGAAGCTTTTTATTTTAATACTTTATGACTACATGAAAATGTATTTAAAAATTCTTTAAAAGCACTTGCATTTACTTAGAATTTATTCTAAAATCACGACAGCATTAACTGTCTCAGCTAAAAATTACAACACACTATTTAAATCAATTTGAATAGATTTCCAAAGGAGCAAATTCTAAATATTAAATGTACATATATGTGGTCTACTGTTTCCTTGAAGGTTCAAGTAATTCAACTGAAAAATTTGGAGTAGGTTTATTTTAGTTATCTGACTTTGTGACCAAGTAGATTTAGTCATGGATATGATGGTGTTCCATCACTCCTTACACAAACCGCACATCACATCACTGTAATCATCTCTAACAGACAGTTTCACAGGTATTCACTATAGGATACCTTATTTCTAAATTGCCATACAACAGGGAATAAACCTGTCTTTCCTCACTAAAAAAAAAAAAAAGAGGTATGTTCACTGAAAAGAACACAAAAGAAGGGAGTCAATATCCATGATTGCAATATATAAAATTTTGTGCTCTAATGAAATTCTTTGTAGTTCTACATTGAGTAAGCCAAGAAAAACACCTTTCTGTAGTAGTTTGGCTACACTTCCTTTGACACAAACCATTTCTATTGCATATCAAAATTGCAAAAATTATGTGGCAGTTTATAGTATAGACCTTTCTTTACTTGTCCTCCTTATGTCTAGTACTGAAATGAACAGACATTTAGATACACAAGTAATGAATGTTTAAAATGTCCTGGCTATTATTAATTGTCACTTTATTTCTCCTATAAAATTCATCAGAAAAAGGTACTACAACAATCTAGTATAAAGCAGATCTTTAACCAAATAACATGGTATAGGCCTTTTGAAAATATTCATACTTTATCACAACAGCAACAAGGAAAAATTCAATTTATCATCAGGACCAAGCAGAAGTTTTTGAGGTAGTAGAGTCACATGACAGAAAAGTTAAAAGAAAAATCTAAGGAAATATAATCAATCTGTTTCAAATGTACATATCAATACCTTTTGAAAGGGCTCAGAAAGCTACATATTTTAAGAAAAAAAGGTGCTTTAAAATTTAATTTGTGACCATACAGGATGTTTAAAGATTATAGAAAAACACTTTGGTTAATTATCTTCTGTTGCTCTATGCATTCATAAATGAGTCTCTACACATAAAGGAGCTCACTGATAATTAAGATTACCAAACATATTTCAGATCTAAAATAAAATTATCCAAGTTGTGGTCCCTTTATTCAAATGGTAAATACATCCATGCAACAAGTTAAAATATCCTTAAAGGAACTAAAATTAAATTTCATATATACTATTTCTTCAATAGTCTGTAAAGGTTTATTTCTTATAACAAAATAAGTTATCCCATTTTAATACAGATATATCAGGAGTAGATAAACGCAAGTGTACCTGAAATACACCAGTGCTTAAACTTTTATTTCACACCATACAAGGTCAATTATAACACATTAAAAATTGATAAGTGCTATAAGCTGCAATTTTACATTTATACATTGGAAATGTTCATTTGCAAAATCTGAACATAATTACCATATTATCTGCAACAGCTACACTTCAAATCAACTGCTTATACAGATAAAATTTACTATGAAAACAATGATTTTGTATCTGGCCACATTCTATGATACTAATTCTTCAACTAACAGATCCTTTGGGAGAACCAAATGATTTAATCTTTTTCACAGTATCCATGCTGTCCCTAACAAACCCAAATACTACATGCTAAATTCCAAATGTTCTGCTTCGTTCAAGGTCATAAAAATTGAGAATTATTAGTATTTGTCCTCAATTGGCTGTAGAGAGTTAGCCAGAAACAGTATGTTTCACATCAAAGTTCTCACCTTCAAATTTATCTCAGTAAATAGACTATCCTCCTGTTCCATCACATTTTGTGATATCTCCCACCTGAATGAAAAATTTCAATTAACAGGAATCCTGAGTAAAACATAAAATATACATAGAAGTTGCCACTATAGGGTAAATCATGACCACCCAGTTTCCTTAAGAATGCAATTTAAAAATTAAATACTTATTTTTGAATGAAGATAAAAATTAAAAAGTCCTTTTCTCCACCTTCAAGTTCCAGCATGTTTCAGGTGTTAGAAATTTGGACCCTTTTAAGTTTGAAACTTCTGGGCAGAATTAGAGAACCAGTGGTGTTGACACTCTTATTTGGGAAAGCTAAAGAAATCTTAAGAAAACTACATGATGAGGTCAAGAAGAACTTCACAAATTCCCCAACTTACTGTGCTGTACATTATTTTTGACTTCAATTACTACAGGTAGTTAGTACTTACTTCACAAACAAAATCTGGAATTACTCTGTGAAAAATAGAGTTCTTAAAACCAAAGCCCTTCTCTCCAGTGCACAGTGCTCTGAAGTTCTCACCAGATCAAAGAACAACATTTGAAAAAAATTCAAATGTTCACCATCCACACAAACATCAAAAAATACCACAGGATTTGTCTCCTTTGATAACTCTGCTACCATAGATAGCTCTCCTTTATGGAGTTTCAATAAATTTTGTTGACATTCTTCTATTTTTTTCTTAAAATACTCAATCATTTCTTTTGTTTTAAATCTCACTGCAAGTTGTTCCACTTTTGCTTTTCCATCTATTGGAAAAACAAGTGACCAGAATATTAACATAACTTATAAATTGTTTTATGTTCCTTATGGTTTTTAGAAAAGTCCAAAAAAGAAAGGAAATTAGCATCCAAATTTAGAAACTCATTAGCATAATCTCAAGCAGTCATAATTAAATCACTATTTAAAATATTTAGGGGTTTTAATCTCATTGTTTTGGTGATAACATGGTTTGCACACACTTTAAACACCTGATCTCTTCTCATTAGGATCTGATAGTAATTCTTCATTGTATGCCAAAGATTCTTTATATCTCCAACACCTTGCTCCTTCCACTGACTGACGTCTCTATCCCACCTATAAAGTTTGGCTCCTCTTTAAACAAAATTTCTTCATCTTTTTCTCCAGATTTTACTTCTACCTATAAAAAAAGATGAACTCATCTGTAAGCTGATGCTTATAATTCCATAACAAATTTCAAAAATCCAAATTTTTACACAGATTTTCCTTGTAAGGACATTAATAGATTTTACTTTATAGGTTAAGAGGCTTCAAAAAGTGCTGGTTCTTGAAAAGAAATATTAAATACTGACTGAGGTTGAAAAATGACAAAATAATTTTCCTAAAATAACATTCTTGTACAAAAACTGTAAAAGGTTACTTTTTAGTGAAATGATTGTGGCAATTATGGAAATTATTTATCCCCAGATATGCAGCATGAAAACAAACATGGTATTATACAATATATGAAAAAAGTTATTTCTTCCCAACAATTGCATATACTAATTATAAAACAAAATCTATACAAACTTTAAAAGGTGGACTCAGGTATAGATCTGTGATACAGCACTTGCATAGCATGTCTGAGGTCCTTGGGTTTAATTCCCAGCACTGCTAAAACAAAACAAAACAAAACAAAGCAAAACAATCAAAAACAAGGAAAAACAACCAGAAATATGCTTAAAAGCTGAATGCCTAAGCCAAGCACAGTGGTACATGCTTGTAATACCAGCGACTCTGGAAGCAGAGGCTGGAGGATTTCAAGTTCAAGGCCAGCCTCAGCAATTTAGTGAGAACCTAAGCAACTTAGCAAGACCCTGTCTCAAAATAAAAAATAAAGAACCAAGGATGTAGCTTAGTGGCAAAGTACTCCTGGGTTAAACTCCCAGTACCAAAATCAAAAAACAAAAGTGAAAAAAAAAAAAAAGACTGATGTTTAACAAATAGAGCTACTGCTTCAGATTATAAGTATAATCTTATAAGAAAACAACCATATTCCTAACAAATCAATCCAGGGTAAGTTTTAAGCTTAAAATGAAAATTAAGTAATTAGTAAAATTTTTATTCCCTGACATTTAATTCTGATAGTGACACTATTGGTTCAAAATGAAAATCTTCACTATGAACTACTTCTTCATCACTACCATCTTCATCTTCACCAGCTTTACTGACTGTCTGTGTTCCAAACACTGTTGCTCCAGTATTTGCCCACTGGAAATTTTTATCTGAGGAGAAAACAAGGATATGTAAACCACATAATCTACTTTTTAAAGGTTTTTAAAATCCTGCTCTTAGATTATTAGTGCAAAATTATCATTTTCAACAACTGATACAACTATTAAAAATGTTTAAAATAAGCCAGGTAGGGTGGTTGGGGAGGCAGAGGTTAGAGGACTAAAATTTCAAAGGCAGTATCAGCAATTTGGTGAAGCTTTAAGTAACTTAGTAAGGTTCTGTCTTTAAATTAAAAAGGTTGGGACTGAAGCTCAGTAAATCTTCCCTAGGTTCAACCCCAAAACCAACCCCACACCAAAAAAGTTTAAAATATTCTGGCAGGGTCAACTCACACACAAAACTGCAAGGAATTTATAATTTCAGTTACTATAACAAGCATGTCATAAATTAAAGCAAGAATTCAATACTCAAGAAAACAAATGTAATCTGATAATCTGCAATTAAACAAAACAAAACAAAAAAAGAACTGAGAAAGCCAAAAGTTATTTCTGTGAAAAGACAAGAACACTGATTCCTGATTGCTGTCAAACCTTAAGAACAAAATAAATTAAGTGAAACAAAGTAAGAAAGTAAGAAAAGAGGATGGTGAATGGAATGATCTCACAAAAATGGAGAAATGATGGTGAGGACAGAATGTAGTGAGTAAGACTTATTTAAGTAAGTCTTCCTCCTTATGTTTTTCCTATTTTATATGTTAGTATGCAATCATGATAGAGTACTTGGTTATACTGAGCAGTAAGCAACAAACACACCAAACTTCATTTGGTATTTTTTTGCAGAAAACTGTACCCACTATATTGCTATATGTTCTGACTTATTAGCTCTTTTACTTTGTAGGCTATTAGAAAAACAAAAATAAAGAAACCTTTAAAAGGGGAGGTCATGAATTCTAATGTAACATCATATCCCAAAGTAGTTTACTGTTTCTACAAGTAGCGGAAGCTGTGAAAAAAAAAAGTGTAACTAAGTGGGGATAATAGTTATTTGAATTGCATTAATCATTTAAGCATATACCTTCAATAAAATTTAGCCCATAAATCAAACATCTTATATTAAAACAAATTAAATGGTTCAAACATGAAATTTACATGATTTCACAGATAAAAAAGACATAAGAATGAGAAAAAATGAACAGCCTTATGCTAATAATCTTGAAACAATTAAATGATGAAATCATTTTTACAAATGTACAGTTTTATAGAAATGCTACCAAATAGATTAAAAATAGAAACATCACTGATAGAGAATGAGAAAGCACATCATTTATAAATTTATTTCAGCACCATAAATTAACATGATCATAATACTAAAATCCAAATCATCTCCTTAAAAAATGCAGATTCAGGGATGGAGATAAAATTTAGTGGTAGAGGGTTTGCCTAACATGTGTGAGGCCCTGGGGTCAATCCCTAGTACCTTAAAAAGGGGGAAAAAGTAGATTCCTAATTCTTGAAATATCAACAAATCAAATATAAAAGTACATATGGTTAAAAGAATAACATTACCAAAGTCAGAATTTTTTCAAAACTGAAAAATAGTTCTGCATTTAAGGACAGGGAAGACCATTAGAATAATTTATACAAAGTTTAAAAAATTCTTATGGTTATATTATTAATAATAAAATTAATCAGGGAGTTGTCCTGCAGATCTGTAATTTCAGTGATTGTGAATGCTGAGGCAGGAGAATCACAGGTTTAAGAACAGCCTTAGCAACTTAATGAAACCCTCCCTCAAAATAAAATTTTAAAAAGGCTGGGCGATGTACACTCAGTGATAGAGGACCCCTGGGTTCAATCCCCAGTACAATCAATCAGAGAAGTCCTTCATTATGAGAACACTTAGTAACTGGGAAAGTGCTACCTTAGTGACAACACTGTAACAAAGACTGGTTCTTTAAGGTGCATTTTGTTCTGTTAACATGATTAAAGTAACTCCTCAATCTTAACTTTAGGACCAAAGGCAAAATCCCCAGAATTACTGGAAGACAAATCTGCAAATGACAGTCCTCCACCACTTCCAAATGAAACTGCTTTATTTTCCACTGACAAAAGAAAAAGAACAATTTATTATTTTATTTAATATATTCTGAACATCAAAGATTTCCCCAGGACTGCAAAAAGGACAAGACTTTCTATACTACAGGCTAGGGGAGTTTAGTTTCTATATTTTGCTAAGTCTATATTTTGGTAAATATTACATCCAATTTTGAGCTTCTTCAGTAATATCAAATTTACAGGTACTATTCACAATGAATACAATACTACACAAAATGCATGACAAAAAATTAATGAGGTGGTGAACTATTAAGCTAGATTACACAATCATACAGTTTCTGCTTCATAAAGTCTTTTACAAAAAGTTGATATATAAAGAAATGGAGGGAAGAATTTTAGAAAACATCTGTATAAAAATATTTTGTGTTCTGTATTATAAAAAAGCTCACAAAAACTAAATGTCCCATTTATATTTGATCATCAGAAATTAAGGGTTATCTGAATTCTATATGATCTCTGAAATCCCTATGCTTTATTAATTTGTCTGAAAGTGTAGAGGTTTTTGGTGTGCAATTACCTTCCACTTCCACTATAGTAAAACTCTAAAGTGTCTATAAATGTAATATTTGTGACTTATTTAGGACTCCTTTTGGGGAAAAATTATCTACCATACATTATAAAGTAATACAATTTACAGAGACACTTCTTCCACCTCAAAAAAATAAATAATTAGAATGGAATAATGGGAAGAAAGCAATACCAACATTAGTTACTATAATTGAATAATTTACCAAGCTTTTAGGCTTATAAAAAAGAAATATAAGCTTGAGCAATACTATTAAATAATACTAAAAAAAACATTATCACAAAGAATATTACCATTTAAGTAAACTATTATCTTTTATGTTCAGACAAACAGGTCAAGAGTCTCAATACTATGTAATCCCTGCAATTACAGGTCTAACAATAAAGATATATGTTTATTTTTTGGTTGGCAATGCAGTATGGCTTTCCTTCTTAGCACTGCTTACATCTTTTGCCCCTTCATATCTTCAAAAGTCTATCTTCTCAAACATACAGGTGCACTTTTATGTAATACATGATTACAGAAACACATTAAGTTTTACCTTGGCTTGTAGGTTCTGTATCAGTTTTCTTTCTAGTACACAAATCTACAAGTTTGTCCACAGTGCCAGAGGAAACAGATGATGAAATAGTATAATTGGTAATATAATCAGGTTCTTCAGATTTACAGAAAAATGCTGCAGTCACTTCAGTCCTACCTGTATATAAACTGTCAGTTTTTCTAGTTATTTCCTCACTCTGGGATTTCTGCACAGAGGAAGTAACAAAATATTATGCCATTAAGCACTGACTTATACCTTGCATACACAAAGTTCAGGGTTCTAATTCCCAGCACCACAATAAAAAGGAGGTATCACAATACCAGACCTTAAACTATACCACAGAGAAATAGTAACAAAAATAGCATGGTATTGGCACCAAAATAGGTAGGCAGACCAATGGTAGAGAAGAGAAGACACAGAGACACCCACATAAATATTCACCTCATACTAAACATAGGAGCTAAAAACATACAATGGAGAAAAGATAGCCTGTTCAACAAATGGTGCTGGCAAAGCTATAAGTCCATATGCAGTAAAATGAAATGAAACCTCTATCTCTCACCCTGCACAGAACTCAACTCAAAATGGATCAAGGACTTAGGAATAAGATCAGAGAGGCTGCATCAAGTAGAAGACAAAGAAGGCCCGAATCTTCTTCATGATGGCTTAGGATCAGACTTCCTTAACAAGCCTCCCAAAGCACAAGAAATCAAAGCAAGAATAAGTAAATGGGATGGACTCAAACTGAAAAGCTTTTTCTCAGCAAAGGATACAATCAATAATGTGAAAAGAGAGCCTACAGAGTGGGAGAAAATCTTTTCTACATGTACTTCAGATAGAGCATTTATCTCCAAAATTTATAAAGAACTTATAAAATTTTACACCAAAAATACAAAGAACTCAATCAATGAATGGGCCAAAGAACTGGACAGACATTTTACAGAAGAAGACATACAGGCAATTCATAAATATATGAAAAAAGTGTTCAACATCTCTAGTAATTAGAGAAATGCAAATTAAAACAACTCTAAGATTTTATCTTACTCCAATTAGAATGGCTATAATCAAGAACACAAACAATAATAGATGTTGGCATGGATGTGGGTAAAAAGGCACACTTTTACATTGGTGGTGGAGTTGCAAATTGGTGCAGCCACTCTGGAAAGCAGTGTGGAGAGTCCTCAGAAAACTTGGAATGAACCCCTCTTTTTACTCAGTTATCCCACTCCTCAGTTTATACCCAAAGCACTTAAAATCAGCAAACTGCAGTAACACAGTCACATCAACGTTCATAGTGGCTCAATTCACAATAGCTAGATTGTGGAACCAACCTAGATGCCCTTCAACAGATGAATGGATAAAGAAACTGTGGTATATACACACAATGGAATAGGATTCAGCCATAAAGAATAATATTATGGCATTTGCAAATAAATGGATGGAATTGGAGAATATCATGCTAAGTGAAATAAGCCAATCACAAAAAACCAAAGGCTGAATGTTTCCCCTGTTAAGTGGAAAATGATACATAATGGGTGTTGTGGGGGGAAGTGAGAGAAGAATGGAGGAACTTTAGATTATGTAGACATTAGATTATGACAGGTAGGGGGGATATGAAAAATGGTGGAATAAGACAGACATAATTACCCTATGTACATGTATGATTACACAAATGTTAGGAATCTACATCTCATGTGCAAACATAGAAACAAAATGATGTAACCATTTGTGTGTAATGAATCAAAATGCAGTCTGTAAAAAATTAAAAGCCAAATAAAAATAATAAAAGCAAAACTTATCAAAATTGGAGAGGTGCCATGAAAGCAAGGATGTGGAGCATTTAGAGCAATAAATGCATCAATTTTAAAAGATCTAAAATAATAATCTAATCTTCTACCTTGAGAAACTAGAGAAAGAAGAGCAAAATAAATCTATACCAAGTAGATAGAACTAAAAGGTGAGAAACCAATGAAATGGGGCTGGGACTATAGCTCAGTAGTGGAGTACTTGCCCAGCATGTGTGAAGTAGTGGATTTGATCCTTAGCACCACATAAAAATAATAAAAGAAAACAAAATAAAGGCATTCTGTTCATCTACAAGTATAAAATATTAAAATTTTAAAAAGACAAATCAATGAAATAGGAAATCAACAGATGAAAAAAAAATCAAAACCCGAAACTTCTTTGTCAAGAACAATAAAATTTGAAAAGCCTGTCATCCTGCTAACCATGAAGAGAGGAGTCACAAATTACATCACAAATGAAACAGTACTCAAAACAGGATCTCACGAACATTAACAGTAAAAATAAGAGTATCATGCACAGCACTATGCTTACAAATTCGATATAGATTGATTCTTTAAATGATACAATCTACCAAAATGCATACAAGGAGAAATAACCTGAATAGATCTGTACATGTATGCTAAAGACAGTGAATTAACAGTATCTTTCAAAAAAAAATCAGATTCAGATGATGAGTTCTATTAAATATGCAATCAAGAAATACCAATTTCTGGGGCTGGGGAGATAGCTCAGCCAGTAGAGTGCTTGCCTTTCAAACACAAAGCCATGGGTTCAATCCCCAGCACAGCAAAAAAAAAAAAAAAAGAAAAGAAATACCAATTTTTACAATGATGTCTATCAAGGAACAGAAGTAGGGCTGGGGATATAGCTCACTTGGTAAAGTGCCTGCCTCGCAAGCACAAGGCCCTGGGATCAATTCCCAGCACCTTAAAAAAAAAAAAAAGAAAGAAACAGAAGCAGAGGGAATGCTTCCTAACTCATCCTTTGAGGAAAGCATCACCTGAATACCCAAGTTATATATTAAAACAAAGGAAAACTAGATCAGTGTATCTCAAGAGAACAACAACAAAAAAATCCAACAACAAAATCCTCAGCCAAATCAGGGTGGGGGTGTGTAGCTAGTGGTATGGCATATGTTAAAAAGGCTGTGAGTTCAAGAAACTATGCAACTCCTCGGATGAAACACAGTCAACACTACAGCTTATAGGCACAGGCAATAACTTTCTCAATAGGACCCCAAAAACTCAGGAAATAATACCAAGAATTAATAAATAGGACATCAAATTAAAAGGTTTCTGCCCAGCAAAAAAAAAAAAAAAATTAGGAACGTGAAAAGAGAACCTAAAGAATGGATGAAACTATTTGCTGGCTACTCTTCTAATAATTAATATCTAGAATATTTAAAGATTTTACACTAAAAAAAACTCTTACACCAAAACTTTACACCCCAAAACAAAATAATCTTTTAATAAATGGGAAAATAAATTAAAGACACTTCTCAAAAAAAGAAATACAAATGGCCAACAAATATAAGAAATAAGGTTCAACATCATTAGCGATTTTGTAAATGCAAATCAAAACTACACTGAGATTTCATTCACAACAGTCAGAATAGCAGACTTCAAGAACAAAATAATAATAAATGCTGGCGAGGACGTAGAGAAAAAGGAACATTTTTACACAGTTGGTGGGACTGAACATTAGTACAACCACTGTGGAAATCAGTATAAATTTTCCTTAGAAGACTAGGCATGGAACCACCACATGACCTAGATATACCACACCTCAGTATTTATTCAAAAGAATGGAACTGGAGACCCTTATATTAAGTAAAATGAGGCAAACTCAGAAGGTTAAGGATCATGAGTCTCTCTCACATGCAGAAGCTAGAGAAGAAAGAAAGAAAGAAAGAAAGAAAGAAAGAAAGAAAGAAAGAAAGAAAGAAAAAGAAAGAAAGAAAGAGTGGAGATGGGGAAATCTCAAAATCAAAGAGAAGTCAGTAGAGAAAAGATATCAAGGAGTGGGAGATGGGGGGATGGGGTTTGATGGAGAGTGATATTGGCCAAATTTCATTAATATATTGTATGCATCTATGAATGTATAACAACAAATCCCATCATTTACCAATTATAATTCACCAATTTTAAAAATATGGGAGAAAAAATCAATATATAAAAAGAATTATGTACCACAACTAAGTAAGACTTACTCCAAGTTTGGAAGACTGGTTGAACATGTGAAAACTGATTACAGCAATGTACTTATACAACAGATGAAAGAAGAATTCTAAGTTCATGTTAAGAGTTGCAGAAAAATCATTTGCCAATATCCAACACCATAATAAAAACTCTCCATAAGCTATGTATAAGGAACTTATTAAATTTGATAAAGAACATCTACCAAAAAAATTGCAGTTAACATGATATTTAACAGTGAGAAACTAGCTTTCTTATTAAGAACAATATCAAGGTATGAATGTTCCCTCATATCAAAAGATATATTAGAAATTCACAAGACACATTGAAATAAAAGATATAAAGATATAAAGATTGACTGGGTTTGATCCCCAGCACAATATATATATATATATATATATATATATATATATAGGAATATATATATATATATATAGGAAAGGAAAAAGTAAACTGTCAATGTTTACTGACATTATGATCATAAATGTAAAAATAGAAAACACAAATACAAAATTTCCAGGAACTGCTAAGCAATAACAAGATAATAGGTTAAAAACTGAATACACAACAGTTAATTGCCAACTGGGTATGGTGTTACAAACCTGCAATCCCCAAATGACTCAGGAAGCTGAGGTAGGATTGCCTGGGTGATTTAGCAGGACTCTGTCTCAAAATAAAAGTTTAAAAAGTGATAGTGATATACTTCTGTGATAGAGCCCTTGCCTAGCCCACACAAAGCTCTTTTTTTCAATCCCTGGTACCACAACAATGGTACAAAAATAAAATTTAAAAGAATTCTGGAGAATATTGAAATATTTTTTTTAAAAATGAAAACTAATGAAAAAAGTAAATGGGATACATGCAACTAAAAAGAAATTGATAGAAGTCTAAACATGACAATTACATTAAATAAAATGTAAATTGTTTAAACACCAATAAAAAATTATCTAATTAGATTTTTAAATAAACAGCCAAAATTCAGTCCAAAGAAAATCATTATGATATAGGTGGTTAAAAAAAAAAGTTTATACCACACAAATACATATACTTAAACACAAAATATGATCGAGTTAATCTTTTTTACCAGATAGACCAGATTCAAGAAAAATAACAAGGGCTAAAGAAGGATGATTAAGACAAAAGAGTCAATTTGTCACTTTTGAAATGATAGAGGGCTATTATAAATGCATCCCTTCATAAAAACAAGAAAAACATTAACAAAGATAAACAAAATCAACTTCTTAACCAACCCTAGAAATTAACAAAAGAGGAGCTGGTGTAGCTCAGTGGTAGAGAACCTGCCCAACACATGTGAGGCGATGGCTTCAATTCTCAGCACAGCATATAAATAAATAAATGTCCACTGATAACTATAAGATATTAAAAAACACAGGCCAACAACCTTGTGATCAGTGGCAGATAGGGATGGGGATCAGGGATGTAAGAGAGGATTTTTCATGATAGTAAAATCAGGCTGTAGGACACTATAAAGGTGTACACATCATTCATTAAGTATTTGTCCAAACTCATAGAAAGTACATGATGGGGGGGAAACCTAATGTAAATGATAAACTTTGGTTGGTAATGCATGAATACAGGATTTATAATTTTAACAAATATGCCCCCATGGTACAGGATTCTAATGAGGGAGAACATGCCTAGGTTGAGGGCAGGAGATACATGGATATCTCTGGTACTTTCTATAAACCTAAATCTGCTCCAGAAAGTAAAGTCTACTTTAAATAAAATTCACTGGAAGGGTCAACAGCAGATTTGACTGGAAAAAGAAATCAACAAGCTACACATATTTCAATTGAGATTATCTAGTCTGAGAACTCTAAGAAAAAACAAGTGAAGAAAACTCAACAAGGTATCAAAAACGTACATGATAATCATCAAGCACACCAACATATGAATAATGGGAAAACCAGAAGAGGAGAAAAGGATAGACCATTTGAGTAATGTTTGAAAACATCCAAAAAGTCTTTATGAACTCCAATATGGATACTTAAAAAACATACACACTTAAATTCATCACAGATAAACTTTCAAAGGTTAAATATTAAGAGAACTTTCTTGAAAGCAGAAAGCTCATTCCATACAAGGGATGCTCAGTAAGATTAATAGAAGGGCTAGGCCTGTAGCTCAGTGGTAGAGTGCTTGCCTAGCATGTGTGAGACACTGGGTTTGATTCTCAGAACCACATATAAATAAATAAAATAAATATCCATCAACAACTTAAACAAATTTTTGAAAGAATTAATGGCAAAGCCCTTACAGAAATCAGAGTCAGATAACTGGGATAGGGCTGAAGTTGTGGCTCAGTGGTACGATGCTTGCCTAGTAAATGTCAGGCACTGGGTTCAATCCTCAGCACCACATAAAAAAGTAAATAAAGCTATGTCTACCTACAACTTAAAAAAGAAAAAGAAAAGAAAACAGTGGGATTACATATTCAAAGTGCTGAAAGAATGTAAACCAAGTGTTTTATATCCAGCAAAAATACCATTTTAAAACAAAAGAGAAATTAAGGTATCACAGATAAACAGAAACTGAAAAAAAACTTGCTAGCAGACCTGTCCTAAAAGATGTATTAAATGAGTCCAGTAGGCTGAATTGAGAGGACATACAATGTAGATGATAACTTGAATCCATACAGAGCTATAATGTACGTAAATAAAAACTATGAGCAAAAAAAAAAAAAATTGATAACTCATTTCCCTGGCATTTTTAAAGACCTAATTGGTAAAGTTGCATTTTATTAGCAGTAATAGCAATCCAAACTTTACTGTTTTAGCTAGCTGAAAAACAGAAAATAGGGCTGGGGATGTAGCTCAGTTGGTAGCATGCTTGTCTTGCAAGAATAAAGTCCTAGGTTTGATCCCCAGCACTGCAAAAAAAAATAAAAATAAAAAATGTTAAAAAACAAAAATTACCAAATTTACTGAATGCAGTTAGAGCAATGCTTAGAGAAAAATATAAAGCTGCATACATTAAAAAACAAAGATCATAGGCCAATAATCTTTACAACTTAAGAGGCTGAAAAAAGAGAAAACTAAATCCAAAGTAGGCAGGAGAAAGGAAATAAAATAGAAAAGAGAAAAAGAGAGAATTTTGGAAAATCAACAAATTAAATCAAGAGATCAACAAAGTATGAGGGCTGGGGTTGTAAATTAGTGGTGGAATGCTTGCCTAGCATGTGTGAGGCACTGGATCAGATTCCTATTACCATATATAAATAAAATAAAGGTCCATTGACAACTAAAAAATACTAAAAAAAAGAAGTATGAGAAGTGAAATCTGATGAAAGGCAGGCAGTCACAATGATGCTTGATAACATTCTTGGTAAGTGACAGAATAAGCAGTCCAAAAAAAATCATCAAAGATATGTAAAACCCAAATAACATAGTATCAACTAATTTGACCTAATTAACATTTATATAATACTCCACACACAAATACAGCAGACTACAAAATTCTTCTCAAGTGCACATGAAACAATCATGAAAACAGATCTCACTAAACTCTAACAACTAAAATTATTCAAAATATTTATGAACCATAAACTAGCAATCAACAATAATGATATGTGGAAAATTACCAAGTGTTTTTAACTAATTCACAGGTCAAGAAGAATGGAAAGAACAATAAGAAATGCTTAACTTAGTGAAAAGTGAAAAGATCACCATTGAAAATTGTGGGATGCAGCTAAACAATATTTACAGGGAAATTTTTGCATTAAATGCTTGTATAAAAATTAACACTATGGGCTTGGGTGGTAGTTCTGTGGTAGAGTGCTTGCCTAGCACAGTAAAGTACTGGGTTTAATCCTCAGCAGCACATTAAAAAGTAAATAAAATAAAATAAAATAAAATAAAATAAAAATAAATAAAATTAAATTAAAATAAAAAAAAATTTAAAGTGTTAATTTAAACTAGAAATAGCTGGGCACTGTGGCACATGCCTGTAGTACTGATGGCTGGGGAGGCTAAGGAAAGAGGATCACAAGTTCAAAGCCAGCCTCAGCTTTAGTAGCACCCTGTCTATAAACAAAATATGAAAAAAGGTCTGGGGATGTAGGTCACTGGTTAACTGCCTCTAGGTACCATCCCTGGTAACAAATAAATAAATTTAATTTAATTCAAATTGAAAAAACAAAGGGATGAGGATATGCCTCAGTGATTAAATGCCCTGGGTTCAAACGCTGGTACAAAAATAAATGCAAAATAAGCCCAAGGCAAGAAGTAAATAATAAAGAACATACATCAATGAAATTTGGCACAGAAATCAGACTAAACATCAAAAAAGTCAAAATCTATTTCTACTGGTGGAAATTTCAAGAACTGGTGAAGACTTATGAAATGGCATTTCCTAACTAGAGTAGTAACAATCAAATACATGTTATTTGTTGTTCAAGAATATTGATCTTTTTCTTAAACAACATCTTATGAACTTCTTGAACTACAAGTTATGAAGCGCTTAATATGAAGTTGAAACTTTTCTAGGACTTTCAGTGAATTACTTAATTTAAATAAAATTTTAATTCTTTGTTTTAAAAATATATATGTGTGTGTACACACATGTGCATACATACATAGTAATTTTGAAACATATTCAGTTTCATATGCTTTAAATATCTTGGGATGTTTTGTTTTGACCTATTATTTTTAACATTCTTGTTCATATATATTTATATTATCTTTTTGATAGTCAGGATGAAATAGCATGTGGCTAAATAGACTAGTAAGAGTAAAGTAAATTGCCTTACCACTTACACAGGTGAGATCTCTTCATCATAGTACCCTGTCAAAAAACCTATGCTTTTTTTAATAGTATACTTGCATAGAATGCAAAACACCAGAGAGAATCCTAACATATATTATGGGACTTTTGATGATTTTGATGTGTCTATGTAGGGGCATTAATTATAAAGACTGCACCACTATGGTGAAGGATGTTAATTATGGGGAAGGCTATGCACTTTGTTATGTAGGAGATAGACAAGAAATCTCTGTACCTTACTCTCAATTTTTTCTTAAACCTAAAAATGCTCTAAAAACTGAAATATTTAGAAGCAGTGAGCTTGAGCACTGTCTGATATTGATACTGTAATCTGAAACACTCCAGTCATGATGAAAATATATTTTTACAGTAATGCTCTTATTGGCAAAAAATGTATGAAGTATATTAAAGTTATTAATTCCCCTTACAAACAATTGTGAACCACATACATTTATCTTCCAGTTTTTAATCCACAAAATGAAATTTGAAATTTTATTTAATATACAATATTTCAATTTCCTTAGTCACAAATATAACTACGCATATTCTTGATTTATTTCATTTCCAAATAACTGCATTTTTATACACTTTGAACTCTGGAGTTATTATATCTAGGTTTAATCTATACTTCTATTTCTTTTCCTAATTTCTGATTTCAGAAAATGTGAAATGCTCTATTCACTCTTTAATCTTCTGAATTTCAGCTGTGGTAAATCTTAAGGTTGTTTTACCTCTTCAAATTATTCAATAATTATTCTCTGTGACATGTCTGACTCTTATTCTCAATGTCTTCTGCCAAATACACCTCATGCTTTTAGCTTGGGAGTGGTGGAGTTGGTACATTCAATAGAATACACTTGTAAATTTTGACTCCTGCCTTTCCTCTTTCCTCTCTTTCTTCTTGGAACACAGCCATAATATCTAAAATTACAGGAATCATATTTGCAAGAATTGGAGGAATCCTGCATGCAAAGGAAGGTATAATGGGGATTAAAAGGAGTTAAGCTCACAGAGGACATAATAAACCATGATACCTTGTCTGAATAGTTTTGAATAAATAATATGCTTCTTTTATAATAGAAATACCTTCTTGATGAAAGACAATCATTGGCTCATACAGTCTCAATTCCGATAGGAAAATTGTAGATATTTATTGATTTATTTTAGTAGACAAAAAATGAGATACAGTGCAGCACACACAAAATCATAGATACTTAGGAGTCTGAGACAGGAGAATCACAAGCTTGAGGCTAGTCTCAAGCATTTTAACAAGCCTCTATTTTAAATTAAAAAGTAATAAAAAGAAATGAGGATGAATCTCGTGGTAGAGTGCCCCTATGTTCAATCCCTAGCACCTTAAAAACAACAAAAAACAGAACAAAAAGATACCCCAAAAACTTAAGATGAGGAATCATGTACATAAAATTAAGTTCAAAGCTTCTGGTACAGTGCCCCTAGAGAATGTAAATAATAAATATTGGAAAGAATGTGAGGAAAAATAAACACTTGTTCATTGTTGGTGGGACTTCAAATTAGTACATCCACTCTGGAAATCATTATGGGTATTCCTCAAAAACTAGGAATGGAACCAGCATATTACCCAGCTATCCCACTTCTTGATATATATCCAAAAGACCTAAAATTAGCACAGTACAGTGACACAGACACATCAATATTTATTGCAGCACAATTCATAATAACCAAATTGAGGTACCAGAATCTATGTCATCAAGAAATGAATGAACAATGAATATGTGGTATATATACACAGTGGAGTTTTACTCAGGCTTAAAAAAGAATAAAATTATGGAACTTTCTGAAAAATGAATGGAACATCATGTCACATGAAATAAGCCAGATCCAGGAAGTCAAATGTCTAATGTTTTCTCTCATACATGGAAACTAGACCTAAATAATAGGCGGGTGAGAGATAAAAAGAAATAACTAAAAGTTGGGGAGTGGGGAGAACCCCATGAAAGTAGAACTCAGTGAAGTAGAAGGAGGAGATCAAGAGGAAGGGAGAAAGACAAGAAAAGGGAAGAATGGGGAAATGAATCTGATCATATTTTCCTACGTAATTATGAAAAAAATTACAATTTTATCTTTATATAAATACATAGTGCACTAATTTATAACAAAACCACTTATAAATGGAAGAAAGAGCACTGGAGTACAGGAAAGGGAACAAGGGTAGGGAGGAGGGGAAGGAACAGAAAAGTATTTAAGACCACATAAAAATAAAAATAAAAAAGGCATATTGTGTGTGCATCTACAACTACAAAAGAGTAAAAAAAAAAAAGAAGAAGAAGAAAAGAAAAAAAAGTAGGCTGAACAATAGCCAAGTGTGAAGGTGAACCAAGTCTGGGCATCTGAAAATGGACCTGCTTTTTTTCACTGTGGATTTTTTTCTGAATCTAATTACAGCTTGATCCTTTCCAGCCATAGTGGCAAAAATTGTTTTAAGATAAACTCCATCAAAATTAAAATCTCATTAATCATTTTCTAAATTATTTGTAATAATATAAAATGGAGGTTGAAATCATTTCTGTTTTGAATGTTTAAAATATTAAAACTGTGTCTGTTATTAATGGCATGTTAATGGTATATTAAAATGGCAAAGGGACTTTTGGGTTCTTAGTGTTCCACTTTCACACCTCCCTTTTGGAATTCCAACTATCCTTATCCTGATGTGTTTTCTACCTTTAAATACATTTAGCATTTTTACCTTTTTCATTATGGAATAAGAATGTCATATGACTGTGATTTCAGATTAGATTTATTCAATAGATTCAATAAATGCAACTGGATTACAGAGATAATTTAACTTTTACTGTATTTAGCAATCAATCCAGAAACTTATTCTGAATATTTCAGAATCATATCCTGAGTTTTCCTCTTTTGGGCAACTTCAATCTTCACATCAGCTTTGAGTTTGGGTAGATAATGAATCTTATTTGTAATAATGAGAATAATCAACAACACTCTAACAAGGTGATCATTTCAAATATGGTTCTATGGTGAAGATGTTCTCAATAACATTTGATAGCCAAATATTGAATTTCCTGGTCAATTGCCAGGTTAAACTTTGTGTCTTCAAACCCGCATTGCTTATAAAGACTGATTCTCGTTTATTATTATCATACAAAATCATTATCAATGGTTTAATTAACAGAATGATTTTGGCATATTTTGTTTTCCTTTCATCTTCTGCCATTTCCTCTATAGCATCAGATAAGAGCCTTACCTAATTCAGTAAACTGAATTCTTCCACATATTTAATTCTGAAATCTAACCAAAAACTCAGTTTTTATTTTCTGGTTATTTCCTAAACCCAAAAAATGAATGTCTTTGTGAACATTGTCATTCACCATAAATTTGCCCATGTCAAGTCCTGAAAAAAAAAGCAGGGGAAGGCCATGAAGAGAAACTCTGTGCACAAGTCACCTTGTAACAGGAACCAGCAGACAACTTACCACTTATATAAAAACACGGAACTGACATACCATGTTGCAAGCCCAATTCTATCAAACAGTTAGCTCTTACTCTAAGATTTATTTGTTTTAGTTTTATTAATTAATGCCTACAAACTATAGACATTTAACAATCAGAGCTCTCTATCACACGACTCTAAAAATGCCAAAGATTTTTTTTTACAAAACACTTTAACTAGCTTTTCATTTTTCCAATGGAACCTCAAATATTCCTTTGCTCCTTGGACATACCAGAGGCGACCCTGACCTGGAACGAGTTGCAGGATGAAATCATATTCTTTGTTATTTCCCAAATTAAACCTTGCATGGAGATCCATTTCTATCCTTCACCCCTTGGACATCTTTAAATATGGCATTCTAAAATTATTAAGTGTGCTCTTCTATCTGGCTGTCCTGGAAAACCACTTCATCAATACCTAGTGGGCCATGATTGGTAATAAAACTTAGAATATAATGAAAACCACCATAGTTAATGGGAACTGCTAACAATTTTTATTAACTATATTTGAAATATATGCATTATGTAGAGACTTAGCAGTTCTTCATTAGAACATATTTGTATGGATGTTTCTTCTGGTGATTGCTTGTGCCACTTGTTGCTCAAATCTACATTTCAATATTTATTGGATGGTAATGCTTTTGTCTTTGTAGTTTGGATACAATTTTTTTTAAATAAACAGCAATAAGTTAACTCAGAACAAGTACATTCTTGTTGGAAAAAATGAGTTCTGAAATTCTATTGTTTATGAAATTTATATTGAAAATATAATCCAGGGCTGTAGTTGTAACTCAGAGGTAGAGCACTTGCCTAGAATGGGAGAGGCACTGGGTTCAATCCTCAGCACCACATAAAAATAAGTGAATAAAACAAAGGAATTTGGTCCACTTACAAATAAATAATTTAAAAATTAAAATATAATCCTACAAAATGTTGATGTACTTTTGCCATCCATGCTGGTGAAGCAATTGAACACAAGAAATCTAAGAGTTCAAGTTGGTTAAACAATCAGTGTAAAACTTAACCACATGAGACATGTGCATTCAAATACATGGTTTAGCAAGAATAATTATAGTAATATGTTTAGAGATTATGTTTTGAACTCAATAATATATAGATTTTCAATGTGTATTTTGCTCTATTTTCATATTTGCTTCTTTATGTACTATCAAATGTGAACAAATAAACAGTATATGTACAATAAATAAATAAGTGAAAAGAAGATCAATAGAGTAGAGGAAAGAGATTAGAGGGAGAGAGAGGAAGGGAAGGCTTGGGGGAACTATGTACCAAAGAGAAGTAAATCAAATTCCATGCATGTTTGATTCTGTCCAAATGAACCCAACTACTATGTATAACTGTAATACTCTAAGTAAAAAAAGAAAAAGCAATATATGGCTGTGTTATCAGAACTCCACAAACAATAAAACAATTCCAGTTTATATCAATGTCATCAGATACTCCAAATAAAAAGTCAATTAATTTCTGAAAAAGTTGAGTTTTAATTCAATTTATGAAACCAAAAGTCACTAGAACTTCATTTTGTCAAAACATAATCATCAGACATCACTCTGAATGCTGTTAATATTAGTTATAATATTCTATCAACTGAAATAGAAATTGCAACTATCAAAATTTACACACATGCATATATACACACAGAGACACACCTGACCTAGACCAAATGCAGCAGATTACAAAGTTTTAGTTCTGTAGCTCTTGAAAGAAAACATAAAAACAAATTCTGCATTATATTATGCCCTTTTTCTCTTTGAAGTCATTATCAGTAGTATCCTAGAAATGTCTGCCATTAGAAGAACTCTTTTAGAAATCAACCTAAAGATCTCAGTGTGGCATTTAACACTTTGAAAATAACATTCTATATTTTAGTTAAAATTTATTCAAAGTCAAACTTTAGTCCAAATGTTCAGTTAATGGACAGCTAAAATACAACCCTATGAAGCTTTTAGCACATTGTGGATAATTTAAAACAAAGTTTGAAATATGAAATAAAACTAATCAAATGATTTTTTTCTTGCATAAATATTTATGAAAAAAAGACCCTGGAGGGTACAGACAGAAAGACAGAACCTGTAAAATTTAGGCTTTGATATGTTCACATTTGAAGAGGAAAAAAATTAAGAATTGATGAATCGATGCTATATTTTCAACAGTATTTTGTGAACTATCCACCAATTAAAAATATTCTGGTCTGATATTAAGGGTCAATTGAAAGAGTCAAGCATTTCAAGTAATTAAGCAAATAACTCAAATGCGATGAAGCTCATGATCATATTTATGAAAATTGAAAATGAAATATTAAAAGTAATTAACATTAGAAATATGCATCTGGTAATTTGGAACATATATATATGTAGCAAAAATATTATGAATTGTTTATTTAAAAACTTTAGCTTATTAATATAAAGAAGTTATTTTAAATTTTTTCTGTAATATGCTAATCAATAAAACACATTCCAAAATTCTGTGTAGACTAAGTAGATGTACAAGCATTGACTCTTGCCCTCATGTTGCCAGTGTAACACCTGTGCACCCTGGAAATCACCCAAACAGCACTGCATCAATTAAATAATAATTTATCTCTTTCCCCATATTTTATTTATTAAAGAATGCAGTAATTGTCAAGTAGAACTTCTTATCAGGAGGAACTGACCAGTGGACAAGTGTTATATTCCAGATGAAAGAAAAATCTTGGCCACCAGGGAACCATGACTTTTTAATTAGCTGGAACATCATATCAGCAGTCAATCCTGAACATGGCATTTCATGTTGTTTGTAAACACCTAACTGGCAACCCCTGATTCAGTCTTTCCTGGGCCACCTCATTCACATGAATTCCTCATTATTTTACTGTGGCAGTCACTCTTATTATTCAACAGACAACCAACTCTATCAGAGTGAGCATGACTCCTCAAATTCACTCACAGGGCAACTTTCTGGGCTACTGAAACTAGAGAAAGAATACAAAGATTCTGTTTGCTATAGCACTAGCAAAAGTACAGAATTTTAACAAAAAAAAAAGCTCAAAACAAATAATTGTGCCTAACTAAGCAAGGTTGTAGAAAATTTTCTCCTATTTGAGGTCTTGTTGAAACTCAAGAATCCGATGGTGGAGGCTATACCATGCAAATCCACATTTAGTTACTTATTCACACTAGCTACCAAATAGTTCAACTTTAATTGAATCCAGGCTTAGCAGATTTCTTGATCCCTGTTTGGAGGAGAGCAGTAGAAATCCTCATTGCATGAGCTGCCCACCCCAAATCTACAGAGCCTGACCATGACAGTCCTATTGTTTAAGCAGTCACATTGCCTACCCTGTGGACTCAGATTGGAATAGAGGGGAAGGTAAAATTGTTTTTCTTCTTTGCATTTCAGTTTGGGAAGTTCCTATTGACACTTTTCAAACTCACTGATTCTTTCCACAGCTGTATCCAGTGTTCTGATGATCCCATCAAAGTACTTTTCATTTTTGTCAGTGTCTTTAATTCTATCATTTCCTTTTGTTTCCTCTTTACCATGCCCATCCCTCCAATTGTTTTGTCCATATCTTCTTTTCATGTTGTCCCCATCACATCCCTTCACATCTCTTCACATATTAATTATTCCCAACCTGGTTGTTTTAGCATCTTTTTCATATTTGTATCTGGATCAGATATTGCTTTGAAACTTTAGATGATTTTTCTTGCTTTTTGCATGCCTATGATTTTTGGCTGAAAGTCCAACATGATATATCAGGTAATAGGAACTGAGGCAAACAGGCTTTAAAAAAAAAAATGCTGTTGTAGATGGACAGAATGTCTTCATTTTATTTGTTTATTTTTATGTGCTTTGAGGGATCAAACCCAGTGCCTCACTCATGCTAGGCAAGCACTGTGCCATGGAGCTACACCTCCAGCCCCACAAACAGACTTTTTAATGAGAGATTTTATGTTTTTTGGCTGGGAGTCAGATTGAGTTTAATGTATCCTGGAGCTATAGTTGTCAGAAGCCTCAATTTCCTCTCATATCCTTGTTTGATTATTGTTGTTCTCCCCTCCCCCCATTATCTTTGGGTTTCCCTGGAAAGTTCCTTTTGAAGAGTCTGTGTCTTTCAGTTCTCCCAGTTGCAATCCACTGCTTTTATAATGGACCCTGCTGTTATGGTGGCAAGATGCTGAAAAGGGGACATGGTCTATAATCTAATGATTAAACCTGAAGGTTTTTTTTTTTCTTTAGCAGACCTGAATTCCTGTACCCTGACTGTCAAAAGAGTTTTTCAGCTGGTTATTTTTCCACTACTCTTATGAGAGAAATGGATTTTATTTGCTATTTAATGACCTTCAATCAGAGAAGATTTTGGAAGTGTTTCTTACGAGAAGAACTTTGTTTTGAACACAGAATTCTCTGGGTATGTTTCAAAATGGTGACTTTTTTATTTCCTCCTACCTGAAACATGAGGGAATTTCCCCCTGAGTCTTCATGAAAAGAAGCTGGTGAGTCTCCTGGGGGTAAAACTCACAAAAGTGTGTGGTATCTAAAGGTTGGGTCCCAAAAATGTTCAACTCTTTAGGTAGTCCATATTCACCTTCACTGGTCAATTACATTTTAATTGGTTCTACTTGTTACTGGGTGCAGCTCTTCTGCTCTTCATAGACTGATTCTTTGAATTCACCTAAGTGTTCAAATTTCCAAAGTCACTCTTTTGTTATGAATCTGTGATGGATCTAAGAAGTGTTGTTGCTTTTCTATTTGGTTAGATTTTTTCTCGTTGTGAACATGAGAGTAAAAACTTCCAATATCCTCTTCTTTTACCTTTATTTTATTTATTTTTTAAAGTGGTGCTGAGAATTGAATCCAGTGCCTCACATGTGCCAGGTGAGCACTATGCCACTGAGCCACAACCCCAGCCTCCAAGCTCCTGATTTTAACTCTTGTTTCCTTTTTCTTGCTTTCTCATGGTTATTTGACCCTTTATTTTCCAATTTCATTTTGATTTATTCACAGTGCTTTTGAATATATCTTTAGAGATTACTATTTTTGTTCAAGGTATTTTATTACATATACCTAATATTTCAGTCTATTAGTATTAATATTTTTAGCAGAGCAAGTGAAATGCAGAAAACTTATTTCTTTTCATATCCCTTTATATTTTTCTAATTTATGATATAATTCTCTCTGCATACGCTGAGAATCACAACCGACAGAGTTATATTATTTGCTTCAACTATCTACCATGATTTACAAATTTCAAGAGTCTCTTGTGTTCTTTCTCTGGCCTGTTATTATAAGATTTTTTTTCCTTTTCTTTCTGTTCAGATAACTTCTATTAACCACTCTTAGCATGGTCTTCTGGTGACAAATTCTTCTCTTGATTTAAAAATATCTTAAGAACTGCACGATATCTATGGTCACAGGTACTTGGCAGGATGAGGCAAGAGGGTCATGTGAGCCCAGGAGTTTTGTTTTTTGTTTTGTTTTGTTTTGTATTGTTTTTTGGTTTTGGTACCAGGGATTGAGCCCAAGAGCACTCAACCACTGAGCCATATATTTACAACTCCTTTTATGGTGGTTTTCTTTTTTGTTTTTTTTTTTTGTTTTTTTTTTTTTTGAGACAGGGTCTCACTAATTGCCGAGACTGGTTTTGAACTTGAGATCCTCCTTTCTCAGCCCCGGCAGCAGCTGAAATTAGAGGTGTGCACAACTATGCACTCACAAGCCCAAGATTTCTAGGCCAATGCAGGCAACACAGCATCTCTTAAAATAAAACTCCCATCTCTGAAAAAAAAAAAAAAAAAACTGTCCTCAACACTCAAAAATAAATTTCTGGATTTCTTCATCATTTCTGAAGGGTATTTTTCCTGGATTGACAGTTCTTTTACTTACATGCTTCAAGTCTTTTGCCACCATCTTTCCCAGTATCTGATTGGAAATCTGCTGCTATGTAACTTGGTTCTTGCCTGTGGGTGAGGTCTTTCTCTCTCACTGCTTTTGAGAGTTTTCTTTTCTTTTTAAATTTAACAGCTGTCACAAACTTAAATATGATGTGGATTTATTCTGGATTATTCTGTTTAGAGTTTACTCATGTTTTTCAGTCTATGTCTTTTGCCAAATTTGGAATCTTTTCAGTCACTCCTCCTTGGAAATTTTTTAACCCCACCCATTCTCTCCTCTCCTAACCTCCAAAGATATGGATGTTAGATCTTTTGCTACAGTGCCACAGCTTTTGAAGTACTGTTATTTTTTTTTTTCTTTTGTGCTTCAGTTCACTTTCTTTGTTGCTCAGATTGGGTAATTTCTATTGCTCAATCTTCAGGTTCACTGATCTTCAGTTCAGTCCATTATGTTAAACCCATCCATTGAGGTTTTACTTTAGTTGTATTCTTCTGCAGGAAATCAAAATCATCTGTCTATAACTGGAAGTTCCTATTTCTAGGATGTTTTTAATTTTTAAAATGTTTCTTTATTCTTCATCATTGCCTGTCTACATTTTGCTTATTTCCTTGATCTTGTTCAATGGTGTTGCTCCCTGCTATATACCTAAAACAGCAAAGAATGGATAAATTTGCTGAGGACCTCACCAACAGATGTAATATTTTTATAAAGGTAGTTGCATCTTTTTTCTTAGAATTTTGTGGGGGTAAATTCTTTTGTTAAATTATAGAAGTTACACTTAGCAAAAACTGGGAAAAGATAAGAAATTTTTGTTGTTGTTAAAAACAAATTGTTTTAGTTATGTTTGCTTTGTTAATTTGGATTTCCTAATACCTAAATCTTTGTATTCTTTTTAAGCATGACGTTTTAAGTGCATCCCATAAATTTTAATATTATATTTTCATTATCAGCTCAAAATATTTTAAAATTTTAATTCTGATGTAGATCTGTGGATTTTTAAATGATATTTCTTAATTTACAAACATGTGAGGATTTCCTAGTTTTCTTTTTTGCTGGGGCTTTGCCATACAGACTACGCCAAGATGGCGCCTGGCAGTTAGCCAGAAGTTGTTTTGGTCACATTGGCAGTGAGGAGGTTGATTAACATAAGCACACCCAGGTGATTTGTCTTTGGCCGTATTCAATTAAGTCCATGCACACAATGCATGTGTATATGTTCCTGAGTGCTCCTAATCGTGCCTGCTCGGACATCTAGCTCCTCACCTAATCTTCGCACAATTGGCATCATCCCTACCCTTCACTCCCTGGAGGGGATATAAACCAACTCTCCTCAAGCACCAGGATGCCCAGGTTTCCTGAATCTACAATAAACCCTTCCGAATTCAGAAGCCTCGCTATTCATTTGTCTCCCGTGCCAAATTGACTCTGCTGGAAAGCGTCACTTTTTATTAAAAATTTATAAAGTCCTAGCCTGTGATCAGCATTCAAAAACATGTCATGTTTACTTGGAAAGAATGTAAAATTTATATCTGTCAGTTGCATTGTTCTGTACATGAAAAGGGTTATGTTTATAAATGTTTTTGTCTGTGTATTCAATTAGTTACTGGAAGAGTTGGATCAGAATTGCTTACTATTTTGTGAATTTGCCTATTTAATTGTGTACTGTCAGTGTTTGCTATTTGCTTTAAGACTATATAATAAAGTTTAGAATTGTTTAAAAAAAAAGTAAGGAAGTGACATTAAGTCTCCAAACATCATAGAACTTTCTAGACTCATACATAATTATATACATAATTGTAGTACTTTGTAAAATCACAAAAACAGTAAGAGGTTGTGATATTTCCTCTCTTAAAGGCATTTTATTTTAGCACAAACTTGGGTTTGTAATCCCTGGAGCCAAGTAGTGTTTCTGCAACCTTTTTGTCCTAATTCTTTTTCTCATTCACTCCAGGTGATTAGTCAAAATACATTTGGACAAAAACAGCAATTTTGCCCACCCCAATCCACTTCCTTTTTTGTCCCCCATCACCACATCAATTTGGCCATAATTTTATCATTCTCATAACAACAGCCATATTACTGAATTATTGCAGAGGTCTTTTAAGAAGGTTGTCATACAAAGTCACTGACAATGCCAAGCAGAGCCTGCAAGTCAGCATCTCACAAAAGAGACAACAATCAAGGGGAATGATTTGTGGCAGCTCCAAATCAAACTTGCAGCTGATTACACTTCTGCATTTCTGAACTGTGACATAGCAGCCTTTATTTCTACTATATTCTTTTTATGCTCTAAGTCTTAGGATGGTCATTCCTTCCTGGCCTGCCAGGGATATTAAAAAGAAAACTGAGACTGAAAGGGTAAAACAGACTTCTAAAAGCACATCCAATCTGTAATGATGCACTGTTCTGTTGTCTTAGTGCAATATTGTTTTAAGTTATTTGCTCTTTTTAATGTCCTTCTTGTGACTTTCTAAGTCATATTTTGACTGTATCATCCTTTTAAATGAAACAGATAGCCAAGTAAGTTAATCTTGGGCATGTGCTTTTTACCCAAATTCTGAACCTGCTCTGTGGTTAGAAGGTGGTCTGACCAGCTAGTAACATAAGCATTTGGAGTCAGATGCCTATTTGAATCCTAGCTTGTCCTTTAACTCACTGTGTTACCAAGGGCTAATCACTGCAACCTCTCTGAGACTTATTAGTAAAATAGAGACTGTAATACCTTCCTTGCTGGGCACTTATGAAGATTAAGTGAGATATTCCATGGAGAAATTTGTCATTTGCCTTAGAGACAGTAAGGTTGTTCGTACTATTTAGTTGACCTTTTGGTGACTTTCCTCCATGAATTCTTCACTCAGGCATTGACTTTCCTCCATGAATTCTTCACTCAGGCATTGTTCACTAGCACCCTAGGGTTCTGATCTGCTTATTGTAGAAAACAGTCAGGCACCCCATCACTTGTACCTTTCATACCACCTTAACCAACTGTCAAATGGGGCCTTACAAAAAGTGGGACACCTGGATGAGGGTGTTCCACATTTCATTCCCATGATGTGCCAAGAGTCCACATCCCCATGTTCTTGCCAAAGTGTTTAGCTGGAGTCTATTTGTGAGGAAACCATCAGAAACCCAGAAAAAGGGGCATTCTGTGAGACAACTGACCCCAGACTCAGAAAACAATCTAGTTTTTAAAAACAAACCATAAAAAAGAGGAGGGGCCATTCTGTCCCAAGACATATACCACAGGCAAGCTTTGAGTGGATCTCAGTACACATCAAAGCACGCTGGAGCAAAAGAGGAAATGGCTTAGGTAGGTGAATTAATGGTAATTCTTAAGGCATGCCATTGGTACAATGGCTATTATCAGTAAAACATGAGCAATAATAGTACTGTAAAAATATCCTTAGTTTTAGGGTAGGCATGATGAAATAATTAGGAATGAGATGGATGGTCAGCAAGAGAGAGGAGAGAGGGAGGGAGAAAGTGTCATGTTGGCAGAAGTTAACATTAGGTTGAGGCAGAAATTGAAAATAAATAGATACAGAATCTCAAAGGTAACACACATGAGCCATGGAGATGCAGAATGCTCTCAGGGACATGCCCTTGGCCTCTGCCTTTGTGAAGGGAGGGAATTGAGCAAGTGCAGGAAAAAGTGGTGTGGAATTATGCAGCTCCACCTTGGCCCTACCTCCCGTCTAGTCTAACTACAGTCCAACTACAAAGACTGGAGTCCTAAATTGGCAGGGCTTCTAGCTCTCAAGATAGTTGGCATTCTTCTTTGAATGAGTATCTGCTTCCTAAAGAAACCTCTGTCTCTGCCTTGTCTAGCTCATGCTGAAATACTTTTATAAGAATCCCAGTCATACTGAGTCAATTTCCCCTCTTCTCCAAGTCATTGCTTCTCTCATGACAAGGAGAAAGGTTTATGTGTGCTTATTGTACTGTTCTTTCAACTTTTCTATACATATGAATTATAAAAAATCAATCAATGTCACTTGGCCTTGACTTTCTATTCAATGAGATATTTGACCTTTTCATGACTCTGTAGTGGGGAATAAATGTTTTCCATCAATACCAAGACACATTTGATCACTTTGGTAATACTGTTAATGTTTTTATCTGTCATATCAAGCTGGGGCTGGCAGTGTGAGCGATGATTGTAAACAAAGCCTTTTTATTTCTTGACTCATGTCCACTTTTATTTCTTGACTCATTTTCACTCCTGGGATTCTTTAACCCTTCCTTCCATTGAGTGCATCTGGATGCCCTGCTGCTATTTATGTCATCCCTCTTCAGGAAGGCTTCTACTGTCCATTCACCTGCCCCTGTTCTGTTGGGGTTTCCGGGACCCCCAGCCTTGGGCATGGTCAAGATGGCGCCTGACGCTGAGCCAAAAGCGGCCAGCTATACAGTAAACAACCAGTGAATTCCAATGATTGGCTAGTTAACGATGTGATTAGAGCATGCCCCCCTTGTGTACCTATCCTATGCTTGCAGCTGTCCACGTTTACCTCGTGTACTCTCCCCTGATTGGTTGAAGTGTATATAAGCCTGGTGGGTGGGAGAGTAGCAGAAGAGGTGGAGGCTGAAGCTGAGCTGGAAGCTGGGAGTGCGCGGAAGCTGGGAGTAAGAAGAAGCTGAGAGAAGAGAAGCTGGGAGTGCGCGGAAGCTGGGAGTAAGAAGAAGCTGAGAGAAGAGAAGCTGGGAGTGCGTGGAAGCTGGGAGTAAGAGAAGTGTAGGAGAGGGACTGTGCATAATAAACTTCCAAAGCTTCAGACATTTGTCGTGTCTCTCTCTGCGGCCAGAGGGAGCGCGATAACTGGTGCCGAAACCTGGGAAGATGAAGGCCTTATAAAAGAAAACAAGGTAAGATATCTAAAAAATTTCTTTTATATACAAGTTAAACCGGTTATAAAAAAGTTAAAGGGTGTCAGGATGCGCCATCGGCGGTCCTGGGGACGCACGGAATGCGGTCCAGTTAAAAGGTATCGGGATACGCCATCAGTGGTCCTGACGCGTGGAACGCGGGTTAAAGGGTATCAGGATGCGCCATCAGCGGTCCTGATGCGTGGAACGAGGTCTAATTAAAGTGAAAGTAGAAACACGTTTGAAGCGGTCCAATTAGGGTGTAGGTAGTACGTGAAAAGCCGCTATAAAAATTCTAATGCACACTTGATAGTTTTCCTTTCAGTAATCTCGTTGCTCCTGGCAGCTAGGCCACTGTTTGTTATTGTAACTGCCATAACTAAAGCTATTCAAATTAGTAACAATGGGGTCTGAAACGTCTAAATTCAGAATGCAGCAACCCCTCAGGGAGCTATTAAAAAACCATGGGACGCCATTAAAGGAAAAAACAGCTAAAGTATTTCTTGATACTGTGGAAAGGATTTCCCCTTGGTTTTTGGATGAGGGCCTTTTGAATATCCTACAGTGGGAACAGCTGGGGAAGGACCTTCATATAGCGGATAGGCAAAACCCTTTGCCAGTAGGCACTATGGCTATTTGGTCTCTTATTAAATCCTGTCTGCAAGATAAAAACAAAAAACCTTCACTCACCGAGCCTTTAGCTGAGGGAAGACAGGTTTTGGAAGCAATAAAAGAGGAACGTTCATATCTTTCTCAAAATTCAGAAAAAGGAACTAATTCAGATGAGGAACTATCGGAAGGGGAATTATCGGGAGAAGAACTGGAAAAAAGAGTACAAAGATTAAGACTAGATTAAAAAGCCCCCTCTAGTGCCTGTGTTGCCTAGTGCACCTCCCATAAATAGGGAACCCCCTCATGAAGCGTCCGGTTTCGGATTACGCTCAGAATGGAGTCATCTTGGATCTGTAGCATATCCTGTTTTTGAGGATGCTCAAAATCAAAGATTCCACCAACCCTTAGACTTTAAAATAGTGAAACAGTTAAAAGAAGCAGTTAGCACATATGGTCCTCAGTCAGCTTTTACTATAGCCTTAGTAGATACCTTGACATCATTAAACTTAGTGCCCCAGGACTGGACTAATCTTGCTAGGGCCGCTCTGTCTGGGGGACAGTACCTTATGTGGAAAACATCATGGCAAGAAATATCTACGGATACCGCCCGCCGAAATGCAGCAGTGGGGAATCCCCAAGTCGATAGGGACATGCTTATGGGCGTAGGACCTTATGAAACCCTTCAGGCACAGCTTAATTATCATCCAGCAGTCTATGCGCAAATTGCCGTGGCTGCAACCAAGGCCTGGAAAACATTACAAGGAGCAGGAGATTTGCAGGGCCAGTTGTCAAAGGTAACTCAAGGGAATAGTGAGCCCTATGCGGATTTTGTCGATAGGCTAATTCAGACAGCATCACGCATCTTCGGAGATGCAGAGCAAGCCATGCCCCTAGTAAAACAGTTGGCTTACGAACAAGCTAACAGGTGGTGTAGGGAGGCCATAAGACCATGGAGAAACAAAGACTTGTCCGTGTACTTAAAAGTGTGTAGAGATGTAAATGATACTTCGGCGCAGAGCAGTGCCTTTGTAGCAGCCATAGACAGACAAACCACCTTGTTGTCTGCCGCACTTGCACAAGCCCAGGGGAGGTTCCCTTCAAGAACTAATAAAGAGTCTTTAGGATCATGTTTTGTGTGCGGACAGAAGGGACATCTAAAAGCCACTTGTCCAAACAAAAGGCCACCCTTTGCCCGGGGTGGGAACATCTATACAAAGAATAACCTGGGAACCGGACCTGGGCTATGTCCAAGATGCAGAAGAGGAAGTCATTGGAATAGTGCCTGTCAGCCTATTAGAGATAGGGAGGATAATTTCCTAGGGTTGAATCCTAAACTTCAAAAAAACGGGAGACAGGGCCCTCCCCGGGGCCCGCAACAAATATACGGGGTAATTCAACAAGTTCCCCGACGGTGGTATCCTCCCACAGAGAAGGGGAGCGCAGAGCCACCTCAGGAAGTGCCGGATTGGACATCTGTACCACCTCCAGACTCATACTAACCCCAGATATGGGGGTGCAGATGATTGATACTGATTGGCATGAAAAAATCCCACACAACAGTGTAGGACTATTACTAGGTAGAGGTTCCTCAACACTAAAAGGACTTATAGTACACCCAGGGGTTATTGATCCTGATTTCACTGGACAAATAAAAGCCTTGGTCTCTTCACCAAAAGGAATTAAGGTCATCTCTCCAGGGGATCGCATTGCACAAATGCTTATATTGCCCAGTCGACATTCTTTGTGGCCCAGTAAAAATACAAATAAAAGACAAGGAGGTTTTGGATCAACAGGAACCACCTTAATAAACCTTACTATGGATATGGGACAGAGGCCCCTCCTAAAATTAAAAGTGGGAAATATGGAATTTACAGGTTTATTAGATACGGGAGCAGACAAAAGTATTATTAGCGCAATGGTCTGGCCAAAGCACTGGCCATTGATCACAGCAGCTCAGAGCTTGAGAGGCTTAGGAGTAGCAGAAAGCCCCAATCAAAGTGCTTCCTCATTATCGTGGAAAGATACAGAGGGACACACAGGAATATTTCAGCCATATGTCTGTAATGTTCCTATTAGCCTATGGGGACGAGATGTCCTGCAGCAAATGGATATGAAACTCACCACTGATCAGACTTACCAAGGGACTCCTGTAAGAAATATGTTACAAAATATGAACTATGATGATACAAAAGGATTAGGAAGACATAGTCAAGGATCTACCCAACCACTGCCTTTACTTCCACCAAAAAATGATTCTCATGGATTGGGTTTTTCCTAGGGGCCACTGATAAACCATCAATCCCTATAATATGGAAAGATGATAAGCCTCGCTGGATTCCACAGTGGCCCCTAACAAAAGAGAAGCTAGAGGCAGCTCATAAGTTAGTACAAGAGCAGGTACAAGCAGGTCATTTACAACATTCTACCTCTCCTTGGAATACTCCAATATTCTTAACAAAGAAAAAATCAGGAAAATGGAGGTTATTACATGATTTAAGAGCCATAAACGAACAAATGTACCCTATGGGACCCATCCAATGTGGACTCCCTCTTGTCACTGCACTACCAAAAAATTGGCCTACTATTATTCTGGATTTAAAAGATTGCTTTTTCTCTATACCCTTACACAAAAATGATTGTTGGAGATTTGCTTTTACTTTGCCCTCTCTTAATCACACTCAGCCTGACCAGAGATTCGAATGGACCGTGTTGCCTCAAGGTATGGCTAACAGTCCTACTATATGTCAAATATACGTAGATAAAGCGTTAACAACTACTAGACAAAAGTTTAAGAGATTGTTGATTTATCATTATATGGATGACATACTTATTTGCCATCCAGAAAAAGAAGTTTTGTTAGAAGCATTACAATTTATAACTCAAGCATTAGAAAAGAGAGGACTAACGATAGCCCCTGAAAAATTACAATTAGAGGAGATCCAAGAATATCTGGGTACAAGGCTCACTGCTACTACAGTCAGACCAACAAGGTTGACCATCAGGACAGATCAATTGAATACCTTGAACGATTTTCAGAAACTCTTAGGTGACATTAACTGGATCAGATCCTATTTAAAATTATCCACAGGGGAATTAAAACCTTTATTCGATATATTAAAAGGTAATCCTGACTTGAATTCCCCTAGGAAACTTACTCCCGAAGCATGGATATCCTTACAGCTAGTAGAGAATAGACTTCAGCAGTGTTACGTTGATCATTGTGATCCTACTCAACCATTAAGTTTAATCATAATCTCAGAGAAGCATACCCCTTTTGGCATAGTTTGGCAAGGAGGACCTCTGCAAAGTATAAATCTCCCTAGCTCTCCGGCTAAAACATTGCAATCATATCCCCAAGCTATTGCTCAGGTAATATTCAAGGGAATAGAATCTTGCATTACTGTTTTTGGAATCCATCCGTCTATTATTATAACTCCTTATTCCACTCAGCAAATTAAATGGCTAATTAATAATGATGATGATTGGTCAGTATTATATTGTTCCACTTCAGCTCAGTTCGATAACCATTATCCCTAACATCCCTGGATTCAATTCTGTAAAAATACTCCCATAGTTTTTCCAAAAGTGACTAGTGTCTGGCCTCTTAAAGACTGTGTAACCATTTTTACTGATGGCTCCAAAAATGGAGTAGGTGCAGTACTTATCAGTAAACAACTTCACACCATAATAGTTCCACCCAACTCCGCACAGGTTACTGAACTTGCAGCTGTAATATTAGCCTTTCAATTAGCACATAATCAGCCATTCAATCTTCTATCTGATAGCTTATATATCGTTAACACTTTACAGGTTCTTGAAACGGTACCCCATATTTCTTCCATGTCCACGGTAGCTTCTTATTTTACTACGCTACAAAACCTTATCCTACAGCGTAAACATCTATTCTATGTAGGACATATTAGAGCTCATTCTAATTTACCAGGACCTTTGGCCAATGCTGATGACTTGGTAGATATGGCCACCAAATCAAATTTTTGTTTTTTCCATAGAGGAACAAGCAAAACTCTTTCATGAAAAATTTCATGTAAATTCCACTACTTTGAGCAGAAAATTTCCTATATCTAAATGTATGGCTCGACAAATAGTAAAAAATTGTCAACATTGTGCTCCTTTAATCCCAGTACAATCCTTTGGAGTTAACCCCAGGGGACTGCTGCCTGGTCATATTTGGCAGATGGATATAACCCATATTTCTGAATTTGGTACTGTTAAGTATGTACATGTGTCAGTAGACACTGCTTCAGGGGTCATTATGGCTTCCGCTCATTCTGGAGAAAAGGTAAAAGATGTCATTCAACACTGCCTACAAGCATTTGCTGGCTGGGGCATACCTAAAGTTATTAAAACAGATAATGGTCCTGCTTATACTTCCAAAAGCTTCCGGTTGTTTTTACAAACATTTAACATCCAATCAGTCACTGGCATCCCCTATAATCCTCAGGGACAGGGCATTGTGGAAAGAGCACATCTTACTTTAAAAAATTGTCTAAATAAATAAAAAGGGGGAATAGGAGCCTCCTACAAGTCTCCTAAAGATAAACTTAATTTAGTTCTTTTCATTCTAAATTTCTTAACTCTGGATAGGGACGGCCACTCTGCAGCTGATCGACATTATAATCCCCATAATACTCCTCAAGTATGGGCAAAATGGAAAGATATCCTGACAGGTTGTTGGAAAGGACCGGATCCAGTCCTTCATTGGGTCCGAGGGTCTGTTTGTATTTTCCCACAGGATCAACAGACTCCAGTCTGGATTCCAGAAAGGCTAATCAGAGTTTTACAGCATGCAAGTGATGCTGCTCCTCCTCGCAATGGCGAGTCTGAGCCTTCCTCCAATACCAAAATCTCAGACGGAAAGGCAAACCCGGAACCTATGGGCCATTGTTAGCCTGGCCATATTTTTCACTTCTAAGTAACATCCTTCCTTTTCTTGTTTTTCACCAATTCCTCTATAAGCCTGTCAATTCTACTGATGATTTTTCAGGTCGTGCTGTTTTTGGTGACAAGGATATCTCTAGTCTTTCTTTGTTTTATCAGGAGGAATTTTTGCACTTTGCCGTTGGAATCATACTACAAATCAGACCCGAGTAGAGCAACTCATTCTGCTGACCCTAGCTGTGATATTTCTTTTCCCCCCACGTCAGCTTGTGTATTTCCTCCCTTTTATGTTTCTACCAACTAACATTTCTAATAACACCTCTTAACTGTTCACTAACCGTGTGCTATCTCTCACAATGCTGGAATGGTTCTTTTGCCACCCGTGCAATTTGCACATTTCTATCTTCCTACCAGTCCTAGTTTCTGTTGCAGATGTAGAACTGCCAGTGCTATTGTCATGAAGCAGGAGAGGCTTTGACATTGCAACAGCCGTGATCATTGTCATCACAGTCCTTGCAGTAGCAGCATTGGCACAACCATAACAACGGTCATTTGGCCGAGAATGCAGCTGCAGCCTTGCAGACCATAGAGACTCTATCAGAGAGTGGACTCATTATAAGAACAAGTGGATAACTTGCAAGAACTTTTGGGACTGGGATGCGTTTATTCCCTGAGAGCTGTTTTGTGTTGCCCGTATTGTAACTCCATTGGGATGTATATTGTTTCTGTATTTAATATGGCTATATGGTTTTTCTTCTGTTTATAGATTTGTCAAACAGCGGGCAAGCTTAGGAGCTATGGTGGTACTCCTCTGCCTTGGCCTCCTTCTCTTCATTCGTTTTGGCATGCATCTATGAGCTAGCCAATAGAGAGATCAAATTATCTTTCATCAGGCCATGACCGCCCTAAAGGCCGACAGCCCCCCATTAGTATGGCTCTTGATGCTGGACCGGTAGTCAAAGATGGGTAATGAAGGAGGTGGCTGTGTACCAACCTAAGACAGGAGCTGCAGCATGCTCTGCAGGCTCTGATGACGGGTAAGGACATATGCTGACCACTCAGCCTAAGACAGACACGGTCCCGAGCCTTAGTTTAATAGTAAAGAAGGGGGATATGTCGGGGTTTCCAGGAGCCCCAGCCTTGGGCATGGTCAAGATGGCGCCTGACGCTGAGCCAAAAGCGGCCAGCTATACAGTAAACAACCAGCGAATTCCAATGATTGGCTAGTTAACGATGTGATTAGAGCATGCCCCCCTCGTGTACCTATCCTATGCTTGCAGCTATCCGCGTTTACCTCGTGTACTCTCCCCTGATTGGTTGAAGTGTATATAAGCCTGGTGGGTGGGAGAGTAGCGGAAGAGGCGGAGGCTGAAGCTGAGCTGGAAGCTGGGAGTGCGTGGAAGCTGGGAGTAAGAAGAAGCCGAGAGAAGAGAAGCTGGGAGTGCGCGGAAGCTGGGAGTAAGAAGAAGCTGAGAGAAGAGAAGCTGGGAGTGCGCGGAAGCTGGGAGTAAGAGAAGTGTAGGAGAGGGACTGTGCATAATAAACTTCCAAAGCTTCAGACATTTGTCGTGTCTCTCTCTGCGGCCAGAGGGAGCGTGATACTCTTCTTTTTGTATTATATGACCTAGAAGTCTGTCTCATTGATCGCTCCCTTGCTACCAGGTCTCTTAGATGCCAGCTCTATTTAAATCTACATCTGAGTCATCTTGTTATTCAAGTTTCTGTGTTGGGATATATAATCTGATTTTGCTTATCTGTCTGCTCTCTCCCCAACCAATTTCTCATTGGATGATTTATATAATATTTTTCCCAGTTATTTGCAGTAAAATAACTTGTAACTGTCGGGGTACCCGGGACTCCCAGCCTTGGGCACGGTCAAGATGGCGTCTGGCGCTGAGCCAAAAGTGGTTGGCTATACAGTATTAGCTAGTTAACAATGTGATTAATGCATGCCTCTCTCATGTGCCTATTCTATACCTACAGCTGTTCGCCGTTTACTTCGTGTACTCTCCCTTGATTGGTTGATGTGTATATAAGCTTGGTAACTTCCTGGGAGGGGGGAGTATAAGTGAGGAAGAAGAGTGCGAGCGAGGGCGAGAGCCGAGTGGGAGAAGCGGAGTGGCCGAAGCAGGCGTGAGCCGAGCGGGAGAAGCGGAGCGGCCGAAGCAGGCGTGAGCCGAGCGGGAGAAGCGGAGCGGCCGAAACAGGCGTGAGCTGAGCAGGAGAAGCGGAGCGACCGGAGCAGGCGAGAGTTAAGCAGAGGGAAAGAGAGCGAGAGAAAGAAAAGAGAGAAGGGGATAGAAAAGAGGGAAAGAAAGGAAGACTGTGCACAATAAACTTCCAAAGCTTCAGACGTTTGTCGTGTCTCTCTCTGCGGGCAGAGGGAACGCGATATATAACTTTCCCAGTTATTTGCAGGAGGTTACAGGGTTGTCTCCTTTCTAACAGAAACTTCATTAACCTTTATTGAATATTTCCTGGTTTTCTCTTATTTTAAGTTTACAAAATTGACTGTAATAAATCTTTTATTGGGGGAGCACCAGGGATTTAACTAATGCACATTTGGCCAGTGAACCACAACCCCAGCCTTATTTCATATTTTATTTAGAGATAAGGTGTCACTGATTCACTTAGCACCTCACTTTTGCTGAGGTTGACTTTGAACGTGCAATCCTCTACCTCGACCTTCTGAGCTGCTGGGATTATGGGCATGTACCACTGTGCCCAACAAATGGTGGGTCTTTTTAAGTTCTGTGATATAACCTTAATTGGGCTGTGATAGTAGAAAAACCATTTGTATTACAATTCATTGTTTCTCTGTGTGTATTTGCCTCTAAACTGTAAGTTATTTGAAGTTGGGGCTTATTCTGGTCTTTTTCTCTGACATTTAAACTATGTGATACATGGTAGGAATGCAGGAAGTGTTTGCTTTGAACCACAGATAAATTGATGAATGGCCACTGATTGCTTTTAAGAAACTTCCAGCATTTTCTGGAAGTATAACCCAAGTACACCAGTGCCAATCATGCAAAGAGAAATAAAAAGAAATGTGAAGATGTCACTCAAAGTCCTGTTTCTAAACTGACCTAACTCTTGGGTGAAGAAATCTGCAAAATAAAAAGAAAAATATTTTTTTCAGATATTTTGGCAAGGTGTAGATCAAGACATAGTCCTCATTCCACACAGCCTGTAGCTAAGACTCATGGAGGAAGTGACCTGGTCCAGATTTGAGGTTTGGTGGTGACTCAGTGGGGTTCCCACTCTATGACTCCCCACTAGAGACTTTGTCTTTGGGGAGGGTAGAATTGTGAGGTGTACCTCTCAGCACTGCCTGAGTGTTAGACTTTCCTGCTCCCCTTATGCTGACCTGGCTGTCCAAGGGCTAATCTTGGTCTCAAGTGACCTGTGTGGCACTAATAAAAACCACTGTGCATTAATTATAACTTCTTACTCTCTATCATTGATACTTTGATATTTCTGGGTCTTACTAATCCAGTAGGAACTTTCCTCCACCCACAGACTTAGATAATTCCTATAGATGGCAAACAATTCTCACCTGAGTAGGCTTTTCAAATGTGAGCCAGCCAAGGCAGAGCCCATGCTCTCAACAGCCTCCTTTACTGAAATTGCATTCCCTGGGACATTATCCACCTGTCCTAATCCTCCTTGGATCAGACAACTGATTTTAAGGGTCAGCACTGTGTACCAGAGCCTACTGAAATTATTTAAGTCAGTCAATCCTAAATCTTTCTGCCCCACCCTAACTATTCCTTCTCATGGAAAGCACACTAAGGGCTCTTGCTAACATTTTCCTCTCCATTCCTCTGTCTCTAACTGACCCCAGTGCTACAACCCCAATGTGGAACTCATACCATATGTTGCCCCCTTTAACTGGGAAAAGAACATGACAAGCTACCTCTTCAGTTGCAGCTTCCTCTCAACTTTTGGACTTGCCATTCCTAAACAATAATGAAGACTATGTTTTAAAACACACATATTTTTTGGACTTGGGGATTTGACATTGAACTTTGCAGATACTCTGGGGTATGGGATTCACCCATTGATTGGCTGCCTCTTCCTCTCCCCTTCAAATAGATTGACTTGTCTATTTTCTTGTTTACATGGTAGACCATTTTTTGTACTAGGAATTGAACCAGGGGTGCTTAAACACTGAGAAACATCCACAAACCTTTTTTTTTTTTTTTTTTTTTATTCTGGTACAGGGTCTTGCTAAGTTGCTCAGAGCCTCACTAAGTTGCTGAGGCTGGCTCCAAACTTGAGATCTTCCTGCTTCTTCTTCCCAAGTTGCTGGGATTACAGGCATATGCCATTTTACCAGGCTACACGATAGACCTCTTAAAACATCACATGGATCATGGCAGTCACCTGCTTAAGATATTACCATGACACTCCAGAGACCAAGGTTCTTATAGCCTGGAAGGTCCTCCACCCTGCAGAAATGTAGATCTTACCCCATTTCACCAATGTTTGGTGATCCTGGACCCTTCCAGGTCTCATCAAATAGTAAACCTATTTCGGCTATCTGAAGCATTTTCCCCCACTAATCCCCACAGCACAAACCCTCACCTCTCTCACATCTTTGCTCAAATGCCACCTTCTCAGTGGGGATACCCTGTCTTCCTTGGCCTATTCTCCTTGGTGCCATCACACTTATCACTCTTAAATATAAAATATAATTCATTAATTCTGCTTATTGCTCTTTCTTTCTTCTTCCTCTTTATACCTCCCTGCAATTAATTGTCAGCTCCACAGACTGCAAACTTTGGTCCCTTGATAGATTCCAAGGACCTAGAAAAGGAAATGGCACAGAGTAGACCTAAAACAAATATTATTGAATGAATGAATGTCTTCATAACATTTTGTGTAACAAAAAAGTTCCTCTCTTAAAAGAGAGTTTGAAAAAAAATCACCTTGCCTATGGTAACTTGATCCTCTTCATGCTATCTTAGGTAAAGCACATTGTTAAAAATAAGTTTTGGAGGAGGTTGTCCAGCAAGGACTCTGAGAAGAGTCAAGTGAATATTGCTTGTGTTCTGGGCAAGATGGAGACTCAGAATATGAAATATAATCATCCAACCACCAAGAAAATGAAATCTGGGAGAAAAGGCCATTATCTGGGTGGGGAAATGAGGCCTGGTGATGGATCATTTAGGAAGTAAACCAGTCTATTTTCAAGAGGCAAGAAACACATGGAAGTAACATGTTAGATGTTCAAAGAGTCCTTCACCCTTAGTTCTGGTTAAAAATGTTTTGAAACCTGTAGCTTGCATGGTATGAGGTGGGCAGTGTGGTTTGTTCAAATGGAAAAGAATATTCTGTAGGGTCATGGAGGAGACAGAGGCCACTTTGACAAGAATAGTATCAGTTACCAGGTTCATTGAGTAGCACTGGTGATGTTTTTATAAGTGCTCTGGAGGAAAATAAGCCCAGTAGACAGCAATGCAGCTTGTGACCTTGGAACTTCCCAAATAGTGGCATGTCAGGACAATGGAGGCAGACATCAGATGTCTTCAGGGTTGAGCATGTGGGTAGAGAGGTGGTAAATGAGCCACACTGTGGCAGACCCTGGAAATTCATCAAAGGAAAAATGAAGTGCAGAGGTCAGCTCTCATTCACAGAAAGGACTGAGGAGGCACTCTGCACTGCTGGTGGATCACCTCAGCCATCACAAGGAAGGAAATCCAGCCATCAGAACACATAGGTCATTATTCCTTGAATTTCTGAAATGCCTCCTCTTTCCTCTTCCACTGTTCTCCCTCCCTAGACTGCCCCCTTGGACCAGATGTTCCTCTTAATTTTCCCTGTCCCCTATTATAACTTTGTGTTTTTTAACATCATCATGCCTTCCACTGCTAGTACCACCATGTCATGAATTTTCTGCACCCATTAACTTCCTGTGGTGGATGAGACCCGGGGCACAGGGTTATGCCACATGCATCCAAGATGGCAACTGGCAGAGAGCCAAAGGGCATGCTGAATGCGCCTTGAGAAAAACAGGAAGTGTTTACCATTGGCTGTGTGATAATTAGTTCAGTCCCCTAGCGCGTGGACAGATATATCTTACATGTATGCTTGAGCTCGTGATCTCTTGACCTTTAATAGGATTGGATGGACATATCTGATTACAATTGCTTATGCATGAGACTGCTTGTATATTGAGGGTGTTATCTGAATAAAGCGGAAGCTGCTTCATGAACTTCTGAAGAGTACGTGTCGTTTGTCCCGCTGGTGCTGATAACGCCAAAGTCGTGGGTTTGTTCCCTGTACGGGCTACCACTTGCCCCTTGCCACCGACCAGCAGGACAAATGACACGTACTCTTCGGAAGTTCATGAAGCAGCTTCCACTTTATTCAGATAACACCCTCAATATATAAGCAGTCTCATGCATAAGCAATTGTAATCAGGTATGTCCATCCAATCCTATTAAAGGTCAAGAGATCACGAGCTCAAGCATACATGTAAGATATATCTGTCCACGCGCTAGGGGACTGAACTAATTATCATACAGCCAATGGTAAACACTTCCTGTTTTTCTCAAGGCACATTCAGCATGCCCTTTGGCTCTCTGCCAGTCTCCATCTTGGATGCATGTGGCGTAAACCTGGACCCCGGGGTCTTGCCTGCCACATTTTCAACTCAGAAACCTCGTTCTCTAGAGGTCTTCCCCAATCATGCACCTGGCCATGGCTCCTCAGCAATAATGCAAGCTCTCTACTTAGACCTCCAAAAAACTCATGTTAACATGATCTGTTTAATGTTTATATTGTGTACCATGATCTTGCAAAAGCAAGTGTTGCTTCTGACACTATTCATGCTCAATGGTTACTATATTTATGGAATGCATGCATGGAGTGTATGGGGAGCAGATCAACTCCCAACCACAAGCAGACCCAAAGAACAATAAATAAATGACTTCTCCATAGATGCACAAACACATTCTCACACTATCTCTCAACTCTCATCCCAATACTCTGTGCACTTGCTTATTTGCAGCTTGGGAGTTAGTACTTTTTGTACATGTATGTTCTGCTTTTATCAATTTCATAATGCTTGAAATAGAAAGGACAGAACCCTAATTGGTGGGGAAGTTTTAATTTTGTCTTCGTATATCTGATTATTTTCATTTTTATCCCTTTTTTCCACATTCTTTTTCTTCTTTCTTCCCCTGCTTCTTCAGTTTTCTGAATCTCTGCCAAAGTTCATGGCAACAAATCAGAATGGGCCACTCTGGCAAATGGATAATTTCTAGTTGAAAACAATTGAGAAGTAGAGGGGATGAACACTTAACCCTCCCCAGCTACTAAAAACATCACAAGTGTCCCTGGAAGGCATTCCTCCAACTCTCACTTCCTTTGTGGGGAATTCCCAGATGACAACTGTCAAGCTTGCTACTGAGGACAGGATGGCACTGGACACACCAAACCCCTGGGACTGAGCCTCAGCAACCATTAGTTGCTCTGTACAGCTGCCTTCCCACAGCTTCTTACTCTAGATATTCAGTGTCTTTCTTGTGTCTTGTTATCTCTTCTTAAAAACTTCATCCTTTTCCCAACTGGTATAAAAACTTTCCAAGCATAGCTATTTCTTTTGGAGCTTTCTTCCTAAGAAGTCCCCACCCCAACTCTTTCCAGGTAAATCATTTAATATCAAATAAAATTGCGGACTGGAGGTGTAACTGAGTCGTAGTGCACTTGGTTAGCATGTGTGGCGCACTGAGTACAATTCTCAGCACCACATATAAATAAATAAAATAAAGATCCACTGCCAATTAAAAATTAAAAAATTAAAAATAAAGTTGTATGTTATTTTTTGCCCTGACATAATACCTGTTAGTTCATTTTGTAGACTCAACCAGAGAACCTAAGGATGTGGAGGAAATTTTTTTCCCTACCCTACAATGTCAGTGCTCTTTTGGTTAATCTACAGAGGGACTAGTTAATGGAAAAGAGATTCTTAGAGAAATACACTAGGAATAAATTTGTTGCAAAGTAAAAAGGAAATAGAATATTTTGAGACTGATTTTCTACAAGATGACTCCTCTACAAAACAACTGATACTTGGGATAATGTGATTCCTGCTTACTAATGGGCATGGATTTGTGTGTACAGAATTTCCCCATATCAGTGCACATTGTGCATCAAGAAAGACTGTATTCAGGAATGTGATAGGCCTCAGGTGCCTCAAGGGGAGAGAAGTACTGAAGCATCAGACCCACCTGTTGAAGGACTTCACACACAGGCAATGTGACAGACTCATGTGAGGGGTACTATGATAAAACTTCTCTTTCAGATTTGTGCCTGAAGATGGTAAGAGGACTTTGGAGCTGGAAAATGTTTGACTCTCCATGTGGGTTTGAGTCAGCCTCTGTCGTCATGCCCTCTGGCCTGGAGCACTTTTCTCATAGTCAGCCTGGGTCTTTGAACCCTAAACATTCAGTCTTCCTCCATGCCATAGTCCCCTCACCTCTCTTCTTGTGTGGCCTTCAATATACATAGCTGCAACTAGCAAAGCAGAATGGATTTTTAACTTAATCACAGGGACAGGACAGGCAGCCCCAGAGAAGATGGAAAGCTCATTCAACTGCAGGCATGTGTCAGTCTTATTTTAGTTTAATAGAACCAGTGTGTTGGGCCACAATAGCCTAATATCTCAAAGCAACTTCAGTGAAAATTGTGGTAGGTGACATTTAAGGAATGATTAAGCTATGCCAGTACTGTGCTTACTGCTTGGTGTGTACTGGCCATTGTAAATAGACCTTACAGGAGTAGCACATGTGAGATTTTAGATCACCACTGTGTGTATGGAAACCAAAGGTTAAGAGGTGCACAGAGTGACCCAGGAAAAAGAATCCTGCCTGATATCAATGCCTGGAGAACTGTGCCTTTGAGTGGGCTGTAGAGATGCGTAAACGTGCAGCTACTTCCTCTGGATTCGGTCTGTGGAACTAATAAAACACTTGATTAGAAGTCATTATTGTACATTCTGTTACTTGCATCCAAAGTGGTCCTACTGGGCATTTGAAGTCATTGCCATCTCTCACCTTTTTTGTTAATAGCTTCCCAATTTGTTACAGCTTTAGCATCCCTCCTACTGTACACCTGTTTCCTGATATTTTGGAGGTGTAGCCCATTACTTGATCCTGTTCATCTCCTGGGACAGGTCCTCACTATCCAGAATTCCCACACCCATTTTCTAGTTATGCTGAACCACTTGCCTTGCTTTAATTTCCTTCATAGCACTTATCATGATACACCCTTCCCTAGTATATGTCTGTTCTCATCTCTAGTGTCTCAGGACAATGTCTCATTTGGGGTATGGGCTTCATCTGCCTGATGTAAACTAAGTATCCCATTTATCTGCTAGTTGAAATAAAGTAGTAAAAACAAAATAAAGAGTCTGGCTTTCTGTGGTGGGCTGTTATGCGGGAGCATCCGGAATTCCATCCAGTGCTTGACAAAGATCCTCTGGAGGATGTTTGCAGAGGCTCATCCTAAAGGGAATTGCCAGATGTTTTACTCCAGAGCATGGTGTTTTTTCTGCTGTATTTTTCTGATAATATATTACTCATTCCAGTCTGAACGGATTGTCTAAGGGTATGAGGGGAATACAATATAAATTCCAGAAAATATTACCTACAATCTGAAAGACATTGGGTCTTTACCACTAGCAAAGTTAAAAACAAATTTGCAACCATGCAATGAGTCCCTGAAAGCCTCTGGAGAAAATAGATATAGATCTGCCTTTGTCTCCAACAGACTGGTTAAATTCTAACGATGGTTTTGTTTATGTGTGGTGGTGAGGTAAAAGAATAAGGTCTCACAACATTCCTTCCTTCCTACAAAGAATAGGTCACCCCTATAATAAACATTGGTACACAATAACCATTGCAACCACTGCCTTCCTGTAGCCCTTAACTCAGCAATTTAGATATTAACCAGATGGACCTAGCAGAGATGGTCACATGAGATTACTTGTCTATCGCTTTAACCATGAGAGTAATAAGAATAGTCTTAGGTCATATAGAGTTTAGATATTAAGGAATTCAATATTATATTAGCTCATTGACATAGTTAGATATTTTTAAAACATTTGTGATTAGGTTAGGATATCTGTAAGGTTACTGTTTTCTGTCTATGCTTTGAAAAGCTTCTTTAATTTCATTAACCACAAGACTGCCATTATAGCCTGAAGAAAAATGTATATAAACCCAGCCTTCCCCAGAATAAAGTTGGAGTGATTGCACCAGAACTAGAGTCTGTGTCTTTCATTCTCCATCCATCACTGATGCTGTCTCCCCACGCCCCGTTTACCTGTGTGGAACCCATGGACTCATGCTAGGGCTGGACCCTGGCTCTGTTCCTCTTCCAGGAAGGCAAAATCTCCTAATGTGCTTTATAGAAGCCAGTGACTGGAGAGTAGTTGCAGTTATCAAATTAAATGAGCCTTCCAATTGTGAAAGCTGTTGGCTTTATTGTTGCCTTGGAGTTGAAAAATTCACAGCTTACCAATCCTGCTCTTGGCACAAAAGTTCCCCACACTTGCTGAATGTTCTCTTTTAAATATTTTTTATTCATTTCATGAATCATATCAAATTAGCATAGTAGATTCTGTGACATCTTAAGTCTTTCAGTTCAGTTCCTCTATTATGTGAGACTATTACTCCTTAGGTAATATATATTTTAAACCAACATTGTGCTAGAAAGTGAACTCTTGGAGCATTACTATTAATATTCAGAATTTTATGTAATTATGCAGTTTTTGTACTATGATTTATCTTAAAATGTAAACTCTCATTTTGCAAAAATAATACCCAGTTTTCCCAGTGGTTGCATCTTTTAACACTATAGTGTCATATCAAGTTCAAGAAACTGATGTTCATTCAATGCTGTTTCTAGAAATACACACTGCTGAGTTGCAGCAGTTTTAACACTCTCTCATTTGTATATGTGTATGTGACTAGTTCTATGCATCTTGATCCCATGTGTACTCAGCGGACCACCTCCAGGTTTGAGGCAGAGCTGATCCATCACCATAGAGGTGATGGATGACTTGATGATTGTCCTATCCCCAGTGCTGCATAAAGTTTTTCAAGATTTTTAGCCAATAAAATTAGTCATGGTGAGTTGTAGTACCACTATTGATAAGGAAAGAAGGAAAGAAACCCGCATATTATTGTTAATTATATCTTGTCATATCAAGAAAAGCCTAAAATTATTCATTGAAACTCTATTGATTTGAGTTTTTACATTATATTAAGAACATCCACTTTAAAGCCTGGAATAAGGGTTTGGATCCCAGCTCTCAGTCACTTTGTAAATCATTAAATCTATTTGTTAATGTTGCCCCACCTGTAAAGCAGGGACAGTAATAGTACCTAAATCATTGAGTTGTGGAAAATAATGAATATAACATTCCACACTGAACAAGGACTGGGTAAAGTCATAAGAAATAGCTCTTTAATAGATGAAAATGGATATATAATGTAAATTTTATATATCTAACCTCAAACTAATGTATTGATTTCCTTGTTAATGTTATTACTACTGATAAAGCAGTAACTTGTTAAGACATAAGTACTAAAAAAACAATGTTCATCCATTTTAGCATGACCCACTCCTTAGTGAAACTGATGAAAATTAGTTTTAAGAAAATTAAAACCTCTGGAAATGGTTCTAAATAAAAATATCTCCCAAATGAGACATCTATTCAAGAAAACCTACAAAGATTCATTAGGAAACATAAGAGTCTGTGAAGTTTAAATTATGTTAAATGGGCTAAGAAATTGAGCAGACACTTCTCAGAAGAAGATATACAATTAATCAACAAATATATAAAAATAGTTCAACGTACCTAGAAATTAGAGAAATGTAAATCAAAAGTACTCTAAAATTTCATCTTACTCTAGTCAGAATGACAATTTTCAAGAATATAAGCAACAATACATATTTGTGAGGATGTGGGGAAAAAGGTACATTCATACATTGCTTGTGGGAGTGCAAATTGTTGCAACCACTCTGGAAAGGAGTACAGAGGTTTCTTGGGAAACTTGGAATGAAACAACCATTTGTCCCAGCTATCCCACTCTTCAGCCTATATCCAAAGGATTTTAAATCAGTCACATCAATGATGTGACAGAGCCACAACAATGTTTATAGCAGCTAAATTCACAATAGCTAAACTGTGGAACCAACCTAGATTCTCTTTGATAGATGAGTGGATATAGAGGCTAAGGCATATACACAATGGAATATTACTCAGTCTTAACAAAAAATGAAATTATGGCATTTGCAGGTAAATGGATGAAATTGGAGAATATCATGCTTAGTGAAATAAACCAATCCCAATAAACCAAATGCCAAATGTTTTCTCTGATATGTGGATGCTGAGAAATAATGTGGGAGAAAGGGGAAGAATGGAAGAACTTTGGATTTTGCAGAGGGGAGTGAGTGGGGAGGAGATTTGGGGATGAAAAAGATGGTGAAGTGAGATGAACATTATTATCTTATATATGTGTATGATTGCATGAATGGTGTGAATCTACATCATGTATAACCAGAGAAATGAAAAGTTGTGCTTCAGTTTTGTTCAATGAGTTGAAATACATTCTGCTGTCATATATAATTAATTAGAACAAAAAATCCTCTGAAAATGGTTCTAAGTATAAATAACTCCAAAATGAGACATATATTCAAGAAAACCTAAAAGATTCAGTAAGAATGATGAAAGTCTGTGAAGTGTAAGTCAAGTTAAATCAAGATTGCTTCCTGTTCATTCTCCCAGCTCAGTCAGGCAGTGACCCCACTGCTGGGGTGAAGACAGGATGGGCTGACATTCACTTAGGAGGGCTGCCTATTCTTTCATCCATGTTAAAATAAAAATAGCAGAGGGTGAAGGTGTCTTTTCCTGCCCAGCCTCTGCTTTTGGGCTGGAGACTGTTTGCCTGGGCACTGTGAGAGAATGATGGCTCCAAACTGTCCTTGAGGTGATGGTTCCATACTTAGAGGTACAAGCTTGTGTGCATGTGGCAGAATGGGAGGTTGTCCCCATGCCCATCTCTGGAGACTCAGGCTCAGGATTTTCACCTAAATGTAGCCCCCCTGAGGTTATAACCCAAATCCCACACTTTTAGGAACCATCCTTCAAAGTAATTAGAATTTGAATTGTTAGTGAAGCAAGTTTTGCCTGAGGGCAGTATTGGAAAGAATAGTCAGCAAGCAATTAGTAGAATTTGATAACTGGTTAAAGTCTAAGAAAGGCAGGTCACCCTGCCTAAAAATTGTCACCCCAGGTTTTCTGTGGACATGATCAAAATTGCCACTCCTGAGAAACAACATCAGAGGCTTCCTGTTAGGGGACCAAACTTCAGGAAATATTCTACCACCCACAAAGGAAATAAGCAAATAATAAGCTCCACAGTGGCTGGGTAAAAACACTGAATCACTACATTATATTTTCTGAAATATCCAATTTCCAAAAGAAAACTGAGGTAGGCAAAATGTTAAGGAAATACCACCCAGAATCTGAAAACAAAGCAGGCTACAGAATGCATTCTACTGTCTTGTATAATTAGGACAAATAATTTTTTAAATAAAATAAACCCACTGAACCATCTTTTATACATGAAGGTGGTTTGCAAGATTCCCTGGATAATATAGGTCTTTGGATAATAAAATGTACAATTTTTATTTTTACCTGAATTGGTTGCTTTCAATATTTAATAAACATTTATCCCCTAAAAAAATAAAAAGAAAAAAAGAAAAGTGCTTCTGCCAGTGGCATGAAGTAATGCAGATTCTTTAAGAAAGACCTCAAAGTAACCAATAAAGCATGTACACAGAACTAATCAAAAAGTGATTAACGAGGAAAAGGAACAGCAAATGTTTCATTAAATAGAGAATATAAACAAAGAAACAAATTATAAGAAGAACCTGTGATAGGCTGACAGATCTGACTCCATGAGAATGCTCTAGGCCAAACTCTAAGGGAAAAGACTAAACAGACTCCATTTTGCTCTGAGACTCCATGTTATGTAGGAAATAAGTTTCTTCCATGGGAACATCCCGCCTCTGTGCCCATTATCAGTTACTTGGTGTAAGGAATTTCCACGGAACCATACTGGACATGGGAAATCACATAAGGGAGTTTATTAAGCAAACAGTGTCTCCCGCAGGGTAAGAGAGAAAATGAGAGGAAAAGAGAAAGGAAAAGAAAGGGCACGCACTAGAGAGAGTGGAAAACCAGGAGGATAGAGAAAAGTGAGTAGAACAGACAGAAGAAGAATGGAAAAAGATGGCGGGAAGCTACACTAAAATAGTTGAATTCCGCCAGGCTAACAGGATGAACATCAGAGAAGGATACTTGCAAACTGACTGATGAACTAATAGCTAGTCAGGATGTTCACAGATTGACAAGTGGTTTGGAGGTGGGGAAAATTACTGCACCTGATGGTCAGGGGAGCAGCTTTATACATTACATTTGCCCATTTCTTTTTTTATAAGAAAATCTTTTGCTCTCCAGTTCTTTTTGAAGCCTCTCTCCTTCCTTCCTGAGTGACTGGGGTCGGTTTTGCAGGTGAGGTGTAAAAAGTCCATTCTCCTTCCAGACTTCCAAAGGCAGATGGTTTTCATGGACTTCATTTTCTCAATTTGACTGATCCCCGATCTCTACACTAAATGCCTGTCCCCAATTCTGACTTCATTTACCCCTCTAATTCTAGGAACTCCTTTGCTGTAGGGAAAGGGGGTCAATAACCGTGCTGACTTCTTTGAGCTGAAAGGGTCATCATGGGGCAAGCATTTTGGAGTTCCCATTTTAGAAATCAGTTCAATTGAGGGATCCAAGGTAGAAGTCCAGTTGGGGAAGAGCAGGTTGTACAGGCATCTGGGAATGGGTTCTTCTATGAGAGAAGAACAAAAAGACATGAGTACTGAAATGAGATTGATACAATATAAATGTTGCAGAATCATTAATTATAGCATGAGAAAATGAGAAAGAGAAAATTTGAAAGGGAGAAAAGTATTCTGAGTTGTAGTGATACCGCCATTTACCGGTGAAGAGTTTTGCTCCTTCTACTGTTGAAGATTCAACACTAGAGAAGCATGCCAAGGAAACATATTAAGCAGGTTTTATTTAAAGGTAATAATACAGCAGGAAGAAGGGGGCCATGGCTGATGTTCTAAAGTCCCAAGAAGTGAGAACACCCTACATCTTTTATAGGTTAAAGTCTCTTTTGTTCTCCAGTTCTCTCCCCCCTTATCTCTCCTTCCTGCCTACGTGACTAGGTCTGGTTTTGCATTAAGTGAGAAACCATGGGCAGGGGGAGGGCCAAGGTGATTCAGGCAGATAAGGGCCCAGCGGGCACCAATTAGCAGCCCCTTGTTTGCAGTCCTTGATAAAGGCAGGTAATTTTGGTAATCAATGGGCTCGGAGATCCTTGACATTCCATTCTTCCAGGGGCAGTCTCCAACTTCCAGAGGCAGATGGTTTTTTGGCCTCCATTTCCTCGATTTGACTTGATCCCCTATTTCTTCACTAACTACCTGTCTTAATTCTGGCTTCATTCTCCCCTTTACTTTTAGGAACTCCTAACTGCTGTAAGGAAAAGAAAGGGGCGCCAATCATTCTGACTGCTTAGAAGCTGAAAGGGGGCAGTGAGGGGCAAGCAGTTTGGAGTTCCTTTTTTTAAAAATTGGGTCAATTGAGGCATCCAAGGTAGAAGTCTGGTTGGGGAAGAGCAGGTTGTAAAGTCATCTGAGGGTGGATGCTTCTATGATAGAAGAACAAAAAGATATGAGCACTGAAATGAGATTAGTACAAAGTAAATGTTGCAGCATCTGGAACATGCCACTGAGTATCATGAAAATGACAGAAGTCAATCTTTCACCAGGAGGTGGAAGAATGGAGAAATTGTTCCCTTAACTAGGCCTAGCAAAGGCTGGAGAGGACAAGGCCTTTATTTGGGTACTTTAACATTGTCCAGGTTATCAGGAATGTAAGCACAACATTTAACTCTTAATGTCATAGATGTCCCCAGAAATTATAGTTAAGCTACTTAATGTCATCTGATTTTTGTAAAATATCCCTTTATTGGTATAACCTGTGTTTAGTAGAGAGCTCTATACTTCTCTAGAAGAAGATAATCATACGAGCAAACATAGATTAAGTCTACCTATATAGCTTAGGAAGGTCTTAAACTGACTAAAATCTTCTGACTCTCGCAGTTTCTCTTGATAGTTATCAGGCACATTTGCTGAAGAATCTTTCTTTCATTTATAGCTTCCAGTCTTTATTCTAGTGGGCTAATGCAAGTGTACATCTTAAGTTACATTTAACTATTATGTCTTTTAAATGCCCAAGAATGGCTATATTTTGGTTTTAACTGTTTTGCTGGGTGTCTAAGATCAAGCCGGTTCCTGTCTTGTTAAAGAGTCAGCTGAGTTCCCACAGGGGCCACTCATAGAGAACTTAAGAGCAGCTTCTTAGCTCCACCAGTGCCATTGGTTAGGCTGGGTCTCCCTGATGAGGTGGCTTCCTTTGGAAGCATCAAGGGATGTCTCCCTTTTTCCATGACCCTCCTCTGCAGCAGATGCACTGAGTGATTTTTCCTCCTCTAGTCTCAACAATCTTCTTGATCAGGAGGTTGTGTGACCCAGAGTTGAAAAGCTCCTTAGAGAAGTTCTCTTGTTTGTGGGTTCAGATTGACTGAGGGCAAAAGATCCAAATACTGGTCTATCTTGCCTTCTGTATTTAATTCCAATCTCTAAGTTTGATATTAATCATCCAGCAAGCCAGTCTCACCAGTCATAAAGTAAGAGTACTGGGCTTTAACTTCAATGTCCATAACTTTACAGTTATTTACCCTTTTATCTAGCTGGAGTCTGTATTAGTACTGGAAGTTACCACTGTCTGTTTTATAGGTGATGACTTTTTATCACAAGTTACCTAGGTTGTGTGTTCTTGAAGTAGCTACTTCTTCAAAACATTAACAGGTAACAGTTTTACAAAATGAAATTAGCAAGAGTAAAAATATATTCAGCTTGTATAATTGCTATCTTGAATTTTGACTGAGAACCACATTATATCCCCTATTTGAGATCACAGTACTTTTACAATAAGAACAAATTTTTTGACTATAGCTTTAAATAAGCTGAAGTCTGACTTATTTTGGAGTCACTCTAACATGCAGTAAGGTGGGAGGCAGAGCCTTATCTCAGGTAAGGCTTGGCTCTTTGCAAATCTTAAGTGTTCTAATTTTGATGTTGATCTTTGCTTCTTTCTTAAATGTCATTAAGTAGTTTACATATACTGTTTCCTGAGTCTATATAAACTTTATAATTAACACAATTTAACATTGTATCTAAAACATGAATCAAAGAAAGGCTGAGAGAGCTTTTAACTTTCCTTTTGTGTGATAAAGTGGCAAAATGTTTTTGTTTCACAATATTAACCTTTTAACAAGTCAGGCTCTAACTTTTATAAATACATTTATATTTGAAATTCTTTATCTCAGTGTAAAAAGTAATGAATTTCACATATACCCTATTGATAGCAGGTCTTATAATAGAACATTAAATGATAGAAATTAAACCCAATAAAACTTACTCTTTATAAGTTTAAGATTACCATTACAGACAAGTTTAATCTGGAGAATAACAGCTTGATAAGTTCCCTGCTTCAAAAACTTTTATACTTGGAAAATATGAACACATTTAATATACAAAGAGTGACCATTTCACAGTTATCTTGACACTTTAATCTTACCAAATTTAGTTTTTAAAGAAAAATTTAGACTCTGTAACATAGTACAATACTCTAAGCGTTGTTTAACCATAATTGTATACATAAACCCCTAATTTTTAAGACTAATTGTTCTAAAGAATAAAACTTAATAGACATAAAGTTAAGAGTAAATTAGTATTTCTAAGAAATCCTTGTCATTTTACCATATAGATTAAGCTTTGGTTTATATCAGAACATTAGTATTTCACTTTAGGAAAAACCTTAAATAGCTTTAGCTGTCTCACATACATACAACCAACTTAGTTACACGCAAACTTGTTGAAACTTGCCCTTTACTTACACACAGACTTTCTTAGCACTTACTTAGACCCTCATGTATTTCATCACATAAGCACTTTCTTAGCCTGAAACATTTCCTTTTCCCTTTTAATAAATATATTTCCATACCCAGAACCTTTTATTTTCTATTTTTTATTTGTTGACCCCTTTTTGTTTACATTCTGAAACAACCCTTATGAAATTTTTGAATTTAAATAAATTACTCTATTTTAACAAGATTAAATATTTGGTTGTTTATAGTACTCTAATTGAAACACAATTGAAACTTTTGGGACCCTTGTATATAGAATTGCACTTGTTAGGACATAACTTTTAGTAACCTTGTTTTTAATTTAGTGATGACACAAAGCAAGTTTAAACCCTTTTATTTACTAACCTATGAAAACACCAATAAAGTTTAAGTATGATACCTCATGGAATTTAAGGAGTTAAAAGTACTCAATGTTATTTAACAATTAGCATTTTAACTTTGTAAATTAATCAGATGTCTCTACAAACACATTTGAGTAATCCCATACATGTTAATTCTAATTCACTTCTTCTGTAAAATCCAAGGTATCAGACAAGTGTCCTGAACAGAATTTGTTGTCTCTTTCCTGTTGAAGAAAACTCCTAGGAACAATTGATATTAGACATTTTATTAACATCAGTATTTTGTAATCTTGACCACCTAGAGACTTGCGAGTTATTTTCAAAGACATTTTACTTTTATTAATTTACCCAATTTGAAATGAACCTTTTTAAATCATGTGAATTAAAAGTATCTGGATCCATTTTTAAATTTTAATTTTAGGAGTGCTCAGTTTTGAGACAGACAAAACATGACATCAGACATCACGACATACAAATAACACAAAATCAAAGGTCTTTCTTGTAACTTTGTAGGTGAATCTCCATTGCAATGTAACAGATGTTCAAAAACTCTAGTTGAATAAAAACATAGAACTTATCAAAAAAATCATGAGCTCAAAAAAATATAGAATTAAAAAAAGAAAAAAACAAGAGTCCTGGAAAAATGATATGGCCCTTAATTACTTTGGTAAAGCACCATAAAATTTACTTTTGCTGGAGTTTAGGTAAGACTCTTTTTGCTTTTTTTTTCCTTGGGTTTCAGACAGGTCTCCTACTGAGCCTTCAGGTTTCCTTTATTTACATTTCAATGTAAGCCTTGACTGAGATCTGGAAAGATCTAACAGGTTTTAACAGAAACCTTTTGCCTAGGGCATTTTAGTCATCATATCAGGACAGGTTGGATGTCAACGAAAATTATGAGACCTTATTTTTCATTACTTTTGAGAATGAAGCTACTTTGCTAAGTTCCTCACTGAGATATGCCATTGGTTATTGAGCTGCCTATGGCTGCTTATCCACGATTTATTTTTCCCTTTGTGACAAACAGGTTAAATCTTGCTTCATAGGTAAGCTGAGGACAAGAGCTTGAAGTAAGGCCCTTCTTGATATTCCTGGGGCAGAATATTGCCCTATAGTGGCTATTTTCTGTAGCATTGAACCTGTTGATGACATAATTAAGCTTTATCTTTGAGATCTTATAATTCCTATTGGCTAAGAAGTTTATGAGTTCCATAATGGCCTTTTGATATTCCTCCTGGGTGGAGGCACATAAAGAATGTCATTTACTTACTGGAGAACAATCACAGATGTTTTATCTCTGAATTTTGTTAAGTCCTTAGATAAGGTTTGTCCAGAACAGGTGAGGGCCATTTAAATCCTGAGGCAACACTGTCTAGGTTAGTTGAGATACATTATCTGGTTCCTCAAAGGCAAACAGAAATTGCCATTCAGAGTCTAGCATAGACAGGAAAAGTCATCTTTTAAATCTAACTTAGTACACCAAGCAGCAGTTGGAATCCAAGATAAAAGTGTATGGATTAAGAACTACAGGGTGGGGGAAATTGCTGCTTCATTATTCTAAGGTTTTGGACTAGGCAGTTTGCTTTTTAACTCCTAAAATGGGTGAATTGCATGGGCTATTGCAAGGCTTTAAAAGTTTCTATCAGTTTGAATGATCTTTAATAAGTCCTTTTTCTTGCCTATATGTTCCCTTTTCTTTCTTTTTGATGTCTATTTAAAAGTGGAAGATACAAACTGGAGAAGATCATCTGAGGATTGATCAGGGCCACGTGCCAATTTTGTAATTTCCTCTAAATATTTGGGGCTGACTAAATGATAAAATTATACTTTAAAAGTAGGTGACCCTTTATGGATTCAGGATTCAGAGTGGTGTGTGTTCTTATTGCTTTCCTAAGTCTCTCCATGAAAATAGCAGGACTTTCCTGAAGGTTGCATAATAGTTTTTTTAGGCATCCTACTTATTATTTGAATCCCACTTAGGATGGTTCTAGGAACTGCCTGTTCTCTAGATGTTTAATAGCATAATTTTCCAGGTGAAGTCATACCTGGCATAAGTTTTGAAACATCTCAATATTTATTAGGATCCTCCAAAAGCCTCCTTAAATTTAATTTTGTCTGTCTTAAGTTGGGAGGGTACCCTCAATTTTCATCCCTTAGTGGGTGATTCCTTAAGGCTTTCTCCTCTCATGGTAGAGATTATTGCTGTCAAGCATGGTAACATATGAAAGGCACTTTTCTTGATCATTTGTAATTTAGCACTATGCAGGCTAGTGGTGAACCTGGCAAAACTGTTGAGAGAGAGGCTCCCTTCTGAGTTAGAAGTATTAGTCTCCCTAACTTTGAGCTTCCTTACGGTCCAGAAAAACCCGTCTCTCACTACCTGACTTTGCCAAAGTTATTTCTGGCCTTCTTTGGCAAAGTGCTAGGGTCCTAGTTTGCCCTGTGCTAGAGACCCTGGGAGGATTCAGACTTAAGGGCATTACTGCTTTTCTCCTGCCACTATAAACTCCTATTATGAAAAACAATGACACAAGTAAAAAGTGTGCCTTTTGCCTATCTTTTTGCCCTGTAGACTAAAGCAATCTCCGGAGGGTGGGGGGACATGTATTAGTTTTTAGGCGTATAACACCCTTTGCTTGGAGGGTCTCACGGGAGGGGTTTTTAAATGCCTCCCTCTTGCAGCTTAAAGAGAACACCATGAGCCCATTTAAGCACAGGAACAGTAATGGGGAGACTCTAGTGTCTAGACTAGTGAAGGCTAACTATTCGAACAAAGGGAACCTGGGCATTTTCATACTAATCATCCCAGGCCTTAATCCTACAGTCTGAATTCCTAATGTCTGACTGGCAAGGGAAGGGGAGCATCCAGGAGTGAGTGGATGTGTGAGAGTGCTGTGCACTGTACGACCCATAGGGAGGTAAAGGTAATTGGCGCTTTCCCTCAGTGCCACTCATCTACCAATCACTCTGGATACCCCTCAGGGCTGTCGGGAGGGGGAGTCCAGAGAAGGAACCTTTGGGGTCCACCCGAGAGTAGCCCGGGCCAAGAACCCTGCAATTGTTCAAACCCTTCCTCCACCTCCATGCATCCTGGGCAGATCAGGACTAGGCACACTGTGCACTGGCGGCAATTGTGCTCAGGGCCTGGACAGAAAAGTAGGAAATGGCTTCAGCACAGTCCAACATGCCTACAGAACAGGTGATTGGAAACTTGCCTGGGCTGGGAAACCTCTCACCTGAGTCTTAAGAATGGCGGCTGCACTAACTTTATTTAAGTAGCTGACGCGTGCCCATTTTGCTCTTCAAAAATAAAGAGATAGAAAAATGCACCTCAAACAGATGTGGGGTGTGTGGAGAGAGAAGCTTACTTACCTCAGTGTAAATCTCGATGGGACCTCCAAATCTGATACCACCGTTTACTGGTGAGGAGTTCTGCTCTTTCTAATGTTGAAGATTGAACACTAGAGAAGCACGCCAAGGCAAGCATATTAAGCAGGTTTATTTAAAGGTAAAGATACAGATTTCTATCAGCAGGAAGAAGGGGGCCATGGCTGATGTTCTGAAGTCCCAAGAAGTGAGCACACCCTACATCTTTTATAGGTTAAAGTCTCTTTTGTTCTCCAGTTCTCTCCCCACTTATCTCTCCTTTTTGCCTATGTGACTAGTCTGGTTTTGCATTAAGTGAGAAACCATGGGCAGGTGGAGGGCCAGGGTGATTCAGGCAGATAAGGGCCCAGGGGGCACCAATTAGCAGCCCCTTGTTTGCAGTCCTTGATAAAGGCAGGTAATTTTGGTAATCAATGGGCTCCAGAGATCCTTGACATTCCATTCTTCCAGGGGCAGTCTCCAACTTCCAGAGGCAGATAACTTTATGGCCTCCATTTCCTCGATTTGACTTGATCCCCTATTTCTACACTAACTACCTGTCCTTAGTTCTGCCTTCAGTAGCCCAGGGAAAATTTAAAATGTACACTTTTTTCCTTGGGTTTGAAACTGGTCTCCCTCTGCGCCTTTCTTCATTTACATTTCAATATAACCCTTGACTGAGATCTGAATCTGAAAGGGACTAAAATGTTCTAGCAGAAACTTGATGCTTAGGTCCTTTTAATTTAGGTTTGGAGGTGCTTGAGCCTGCAGAAAGAGCCGAGAAATGAGAAAGAAAAGACTTGAAAATAAAGAATCCCTTTCCATCTGCCCACTCACTCATGGAAGCTGTGTGCCATTACACAAATGGATTTTGATGACTTTAAATACCAGAGGTCAGGCAAAGGTTTCCCAGGGTGGAATCTGCCAGATTGGAGGATCCAGATTCCATGGTAGGGACTTATGCAGCTGAGTCTGTGGCCAGGGTGTTCTGAGGCCAGAGTACTGGGCTGGAGATGAGGGACAGCACATTGATCATGTCATCACACAAAAATCAATGTGGGGCCAGGCAAAAGCCCAGAAGAGTTGAGGACCTGATATCAGGATTTTTGAAGATGAGTGCATGAGCTCGAGATGAGCCTCAACCCCGAGAGAGATCTCCACCATAAAATCAGGTATCCACTCAGCAGATAAGACCGACTATAAGTGTCTGCCATAATTATAAATCAGCCTAGGGGAACCGGCCTACTCACCAACCTGAAGTCTGGTGATAAATGCACAGCAGAGCGTCCAGGCAGAATGGAAGGTGGGGCAGTATCCAGGAGCACTGGGGGTGGGGGGTCAGATGGAGTTCCACACCCTTAAGATACAGTGGAAGATCCCATTCCGAGTCTCGGCACCAATGTAAGGAATTTCCACAGAACCATGCTGGACACAGAAAATTACATAAGGAAGTTTATTAAGCAAACAATGTCTCCTTGCAGAGTAAGAGAGAAAATGAGAGGAAAAGAGAAAGGAAAAGAAAGGGCACATGCTAGAGAGAGTTGAAAGCCAGGAGGATAGAGAAAAGTGAGTAGGACAGACAGAAGAAGAATGGAAAAAGATGGTGGAGAAGCTACAGTAAAACAGTTGAATTCCGCCGGGCTAACAGAGAACCAATATCAGAGAAGGATACTTGCAAATTGACTGATGAACCAATAGCTAGTCAGGATGTTCACAGATTGACAAGTGGTTGGGAGGTGGGGAAAATTACTGGACCTGATGGGCAGGGGAGCAGCTTTATACATTACACTTGGTGTGACATATTTAATAATATACAACTCCTATGTGGTAAAGAATTACTCTCTTTTGATTCCTATCGCTCCTAAACAATGTACCATGTAAACAGTAATTGTGTAGATGTCAGCAACCATTATTTAGTTTTTACATGGGTAAGGGTCATTTTGACCCACTTCCCCCTCTGTCGATGATCTTATGATGTTAATGTGTAATTTTGAATCATAGCAACAGACACTTAAGATTGATGTGATTTTTGGTATAAGAACCCCTACAACCCTGTGGTTGGGGCTGTTCTCCCAATAGTCATATTTTAGGGCATCGTGTGAGACAGTCAGCTGGAGAGCTTAATAAAGACTCTCAAATTTGGACTTCTCAGTGGTGATGGGTCTGTTCTTAAGTTGTGCACCATAACAAACCAAATGGAAATTTTGGAGTTGAAAAGTACAATAATTAAAAATAAAAACAAATCCATTAGAGGAACTCAATAGATTTGAATTTGCAGAAGAAATAAGCAAACTTCAATATATAAGTAGAGATTTTGTCAGCTGAAGAACAGAGAGAATAATAGGAAAGAGACATGTAAGATCCATTAAACATAGCAGCAGCTGCAAATGAGAGTTCCAGAAGGATAGAAGAGGGAGAACAGGGAAGGAAAATATTTACACAAATGATGGCTTTAAAACAAATTGCAAATTTATTTAAAAGTAATAACCAAACCATACAAGGATGCTCAGCAAACTCCAAGGAGGATAAATGTAAATAGAAACCCAAGAGAAAAGTCATAATATGAAAGCTTGAAGTCAAATATAAGGAGAAAATCTTAAAAGCAGGTAGAGACAAATGGTTTGTTACTTCCAAGCAAATCCCAATAAGGTTAGTAGCTGACTTCTCAGCAGAAGCAAATGAGAACAGACATTGGTAGGACAACTTTTCAAAGTGGTCAGAGCAAACAAACCTTCATCCAAGAAGCCTACCTCTGGCAAATCTCTCTTTGAGAAATGAAGATAAAATAAAGATTTTTACAGATAAATTATCAGCAAGAGAAATTGTTTCTAGCCAACTGTCCTTACAAGAAATATTATAGACAGTTCTTCAGGCTGAAAGCACAGGACTCCAAATGGCAGTCTGAGCACAAAAGAGAAAACAGTATCAGTAAATAACCAACCAAGGAATTGAGAGCACAGGGCAAGTGGCCTATTCAAAAACTGAGAAAGCAATTCAACATTCAGAATCACTGCTAAGCTCAACTACCTAAGAGAGAAGCTGCTGGGGCTCTAGCTGGTAGGATCTTTGGGTGTTTTTATTGAATTTCTGGAGGCAAAGTATGACTAGCTCGAGAGTCACATCTCTTCAGGCCAAGACTTAAGGAGGCTCCCACTTTTGTGGGTTTTATCTTGTGGAATTCCAGCAGTTTCTCACTCTGAAAATGGGAGAGAAATTTCCCCTTGGCAGAAAAGAGAAAAAGTAACCATTTGAAACACATCCAGAGCATTCCTGTAACAAATGTCAGTCTTCCAAAAGAAACACTTTGTATAGCAGTATCTGACCTGGAACAGAACAGTTGGCCAGCTCTTGTTCCCTCCAGCCTTCCAGTGTTATGCAGGGAAGAAGAAAAACTAGCTGAGAAGTACTTCTCAGCCCAGGGACTCTGACCCACCAAAAATGGAAATGTGATAATCAGAGGATACAGAACACTTCCTAAATGCTTTCCACCATAGCAGCAGAGCTCAGTGCAGATCTTTAAATTTCTCTTTTCTACCTCCAGATGTTTCTTACTTCAGATCTCAATTCTCCAAATGTTCTTATCATCCAGTATCGCGTCCCACTGCGTCCCTTTCTGGCCGCAGAAAGACACGACATACGTCTGAAGCTTCAGAAGTTTATTGTGCACGGTCTTCCTTCCTTTCCTTCCTTTCTGTCCCTCTCTCTTTTTCTCTCTCTCTCTCACTTTCCCCCTCCTGCGCTCTCCTCTCTCCCTCTCACTTAGCCGTTCCTCTCCTTCTCTCACTCTGCTCTCGCCTGCTTCGGCCGCTTCTGCACTCTCCTGCTTTCATCCGCTTCTGCGACCGCCTTCCACCTCTCTCTTGCACTCTCTTCTGCATAACCCCCTCCCCCAGGAAGACGCCAAGCTTATATACACTTCAACCAATCAGGGGAGAGTACACAAGGTAAACGCGCGGACAGCTGCAGGCATAGAACAGTTACACGAGGGAGGCATGCTCTAATCAATTAGCCACTCATCAGAATTTGCTGGTTGTTTACTGTATAGCTAGCCGCTTTTGGCCCAGCGCCAGGTGCCATCTTGACTATGCCCGAGGCTCCGGAAACCCCGACAATCCAGTATTTATTTTCATTCACTTATAAAATTCATGTTAAATATTAATTCTCAAAGAATTTCTAATGTGTGACATTAACATACAGAATCTCTCTTTCACCAGGTCTCCAATCTGTTCTTTGGGAACCCTTTAAGATACAGTTGACTGCACTCAATTCAGTTGCCCTCCCAACTGCTGCATGGAGCCCTTGGCAGGCTCTCACCTCAGAGCCAAGATGCTCTTCCCTTTTCCTTACACAGTGCCTTACTCCACTTTCCAGTCATCCTGTAATGCCAGGAGCCTGCTGTGACCACCTGAGTTAAGACAGCATAACTGTCTGTTACTCCCATAACTTCCCAGGAGCAAGTGCCAGAATGAGCTCTGGTCTGATATGCCATGGATCTCCTGTCTAGTTAGCATCACTGTTTATGTGCTAAGGGTAAAGCTGCATGGGGCAGGGCATTTTCTCCAGTGTGTCCAGGGGGTTGCATTCCCAGGGGGTGGAGAAATGCTGGTGGATAGTAAGACCACAGAACACTGCCGGGGTCCAGACCTAGCAGGAGTCCATGGGTTCCACACTGGTAAATTGGGCACAGGGAGACAGCGTCGACGATGGATGGAGAATGAAAGACACAGACTCTAGTTCTGGTGCAATCAATCCCACTTTATTCTGGGGAAGGCTGGGTTTATATACATTTTTCTTTAGGCTATAATGGCAATCTTGTGGTTAATATTAAAGAAGTTTCCAAAGCATAGGCAGAAAGCAACAACCTTACAGATTATCCTTACCTAATCACAATTGTTTTAAGAATATCTAACTATGTTGATGAGCTAATACAATGTTTATTTCCTTAATATCTAAACTGTATGTGACCTAAGACTATTCTTATTATTCTCACAACTAAAGCGATAGACAAGTAATCTCATGTGACCATTTCTACTAGGTCCCTCTGGTTAATATCTAAATTGCTGAGTTAAGGGTTACAGGAGGGCAGTGGTCCCAATGGCTATTGTGTACCAACATTAATTATAGGGGTGACATATTCTTTGTAGGATGGATGGAATGTTGTAGAACCTTATTCTCTTACCTCACCACCACACATAAACAAAACCATCATTAAAATTTAACCAGCCTGTTGGAGACAAAGGCAGATCTACAACTATTTTCTGCAGAGGTTTTCAGGGACTCATTGCATGGTTGCAAAATTATTTTTAATTTTGTTAGTGGTAAAAACCCATTGTTTTTCAGATTGTAGGTAATATTTTCTGGAATTTTTGTTGTATTCCCCTCATCCCCTTAAGTAATCCATTCAGACTGAAATGAGTAATATATTATCAGAAAAACACAGCAGAGAAAACACCATGCTTCTGAGTAAAATATCTGGCAATTCCTTTTAGGTTGAGCCTGTGCAATCATCCTCCAGAGGATCTTTGTCAAGCACCGGATGGAATTCCAGATGCCCCTGCAGAAGACTATTTTGTAGAAGAAAATTTGTAATTCTAACTATAAATATAAAATGTCACTTTCTTATGTTATGTATGCATGTGTGTAATGTGTGTGTTTGTGTGTGTGTGCACATCCTATCTTGTCCCAGCAATATGTTTGAAAACCATACTCACACAGGAACACACAGGCACACATGTTCCACAGTGTTGGTCGGAAAAATCTTCCTCATGTGGCTTGCATATGATCAAAGACCCACTAGCTGGAGTGGTCATGCCACCTGTGCTGCTTCCTGTTCTGTCAAAGTCACCAGCTCACACCAGCAGCTTATACTCACCTAGCAGCAGGAAGACAGCAAGACTGAACCATCAGAAAACATGAACTCAGGCAAGACAGAAACATGAAAAAAGAAAACTTCCAATCACTGCCCTCAAATATGTGTGTGTGTGAATCAACAGTGCTAGACCTTGCTCAGACATCATTGATAATAAGGTTTGAATTTAATAATATTAAAACAATTAGGGAGATTGAAGTTTGGAGTTACAATTGTGAAAATATTTATGAAAAACTTTGCTCCATGTTTTGAAGATATCCATATTCATCTGTTTTGGGTTTGTGAGAATTTCTGGAAAAGAAACAGTCAAATCACTGTTGTGACTGATATAATTCTGTGCACTTGGGTGTAGATAGATAGCAAGAAAATCCATCTGTTTAAGGAGGCATACCATTACACTGTGCTTATATCCCACTTTTTCTTTCCCCACTCATCTCTTGATGGACACTGAGGCTGATTCTTGGCTACTGTGAACACAGAAGAGCAGACATCTCATCAACATAATAGTGCTGTTGTGAACACAGAAAAGTGGACAATTCCTGAACATAATGAATTCTCTGCACTGGACACATACCTAGAGTAAAAGTGTTAGACCATGTGGTTGCAATATTTTAACGTTCTGCAGAACCTCCAAACTGTTTTCCATAACTATCTACTAATTTAGACTTCCTCTAGCAGTGTACAGGGTTCCCCTTTATTGTCATCCTCTCAAACACTTGTTATCTTTTTTCTTTATTTTAATGATAATTCTAACAGGTGTGAGGTGATATCTCATTAGAGTTTTAATTTACATTTAATACTGATCAGTATTGAGACTGAGCATTTTTTCACATACTTGTTGGTCATGTGTATGTCTTCTTTTTAGACACATCTATTCAAATCCTGTGCCCATATTAACATGAAAGTTGTGTTTTACAAGGAGATGTGTAGACTGATTTTATCATAGAATTTAAATAAAAGTTATATAATTGATTACCAAGACCAACACTGCTGTTCTCCAGTAAATAACTGAGATGATCAAACATGGCTTTTTTATTCTATTGACTTATACAACAGGATTAAAAAAGAAAGCAACAACAGTTGGTTACCACCTTGGAAAAGGTGATTTCTTTCAGAAGAAAACATTTCATTAGTCACTCTAAGCAAGTATTCTTCATAAAACTGAGTTCAGAAATGGAGGTCTCAGTCACATGGTCCACCCATCTGACTTCGTGCACCAAACTTCAGATATAGAAGGTCTTAAAATACACTATGGATCACCTAGTCCTTGGGCCAATAAAAATAAAGTCCAGCACCAATTCAGAAACCTCATTAGCAACATCAGGTTGGATCTAAAATTCCTCTATAACACTGTACTCAAAGATTGCCTGAGTAGTCTGGTTTCTGACTACTACCAGTAGCTGTGGTGCCCTGAGAAATTGAACAATCTCTTTAATTCTGTTTAGTAAAATTGGATAATATGGATATTAATACTCTAGGGAGGAAAGGGAAAAGATACATTAAGAAAATTTCTGAAAATGTATAGTTCAGTATTTGGAACCAAACAACAGGGTCATCATTAGCATTGTTATTACTATTGTTATTAAAATTACTGAGAATCTGGGAACTCACAAACTCCCTACTTGAACACCACTTGCTTGCTGAGAGGAGCCCACTGACAAACAATCCTTCCAGGTGGGCCCCATAAAGCACACACTCCTTCACTCAGATGCTCCCTGAGTCCTTCCTCAACAGAAAATACTGTGACTAATATTTTAAGCCCAACTGGTAGACAGACTAATCATGGAAGATATGGGCTTTTTGCCATTATATAAAAATATACCTCAAAATTTACAATAAAGAAACACACTGCATATATCAAAGATAGAAAATTATACTGATTTATATCAAGTTATTTGTTATAATACTCTTTCAATTTGCTTTTTAAAACAAAAAAACTTTGTTTTAAATTTTGTGGATTAAAAACTGGAAAATAAATGTAGTTGGTTCACAATTGTTTGTAAGGGGAAGTGATTACTTTAATATACTTGATACATTATTTTGCCAGTAAGAGCATTACAGTAAAAATGTATTTTCATCATGACTGGAGTGTTTCAGAATTACAGTATTAATATCAGGCAGTGCTCAAGTTCACTGCTTCTAAAGATTTCAGTTTTTAGAGCAGTTTTAGATTTATGGAAAAATTGAGAGTAAGGTATACAGGCTTTCTGTCTATCTCCTACATCAAAATGTGCTTAGCCTTCCCCATTATTAACATCCTCCACCATAGTGGTGCAGTCTTTATAATTAATGACCCTTCAGAGACACATCAAAATTGTCCAAAGTCCATAATTTATGTTAGGATTCTCTCTTGGTGTTTTGCATTTTATACAAGTATACTATTAAAGAAAGCATGGGCTTTTTGACAAGGTACTATGATGAAGAGATCTCACCTGAATAAGCGGTAAGGAGATTTACTTTACTATTACTAGTCTATTTAGCCACATAATATTTCACCCTGACTATCACAAAGATAATATGAATACATACAGAGAAGAATGTTAAAATTAATTGGCCAAAACAAAACATTCCAAGATATTTAAAGCATATGAAATTGAATGTTTCCAAACTACTATGTATGTATGCACATGTGTGTATAAACATATATATATTTTAAAGGAATAATTAAAATTTTACTAAAATTAAATAGTTCACTGAAAGTCCCAGAAAAGTTTCAACTTCATAATAAGCACTTTATAATTTGCAGTTCACTTATAAAGAAAAAGATCAAATTTCTTAGACAACAAAAACACATATTAAATTGTTAATACTTTCATTAGAAACTGCCATTTCATAAGTCACCAGTTCTTGAAATTTGTGGGTCAAAACACTTTTTAAAGACAATTAGTTGTAGATGGACACAGTATTTTATTATTTAATTAATTAATTAATTGATTTAATGTGGTACTGATGATTGAACCCAGTGCCTCACACTGCTAGGCAAGTGATTTACCACTGAACAATTCAAACCCCAGTCAAGATTGTGTGACAATAATATTTTATGCAAAATTGCAATGTAGAAAGTGTACAAAAACTGCCCCAACTGAAACAGAAGTCGCTGGAACTCTGCTTCCTGTCTCCTGGTCCAACCCATTTGAGATTTCTGAGGCAACTACAAGTTTCCTTAAAGCATTATATTAAAATAGACCATGTGAATAAGTATACCTCTATTTTTATTTTACTTTTGCAAGAGTATCAAATGATTTTATTACAAAACTTAATGCCATTAACTCACTTTAAAAAAACACAAACATGAGAAAAGGATAAACACATCCAAGGTTCATTAGCCCTTGGAGGACAGGAGGAAGCCCTGGACAGGGAACCCACTAACATTTTCCCTTATGCCTGATGTCTCTGTGTCCCTGTTCACTCCAGGCTTCCACATTCTGTCACCTCTGACAAGGGGAGGAAACTGACTAGAAGAGTCATAGACCAGAAGGTCACAACCAACTCTAAGGATATCTGATGCAAAGGGCTTGTACATTCTAGTCTGTAACTCTGACAAAGATATTGGATGTGCACTGTCAAATACCTACTCCTCACTAAATTTTACTGCCCTTTGATACTGGTTATGATCTTTCACTGTAATTTCTGTTCATCACAGAACAAAAATCCTCAAATCCCTATGCAGTCTCCATGTTCAAGAATAAAGTTGTTTCAGAACCACCACAGTGGCTGTAGTGTCCATAACCTGTACTATGTACTTGGAGTCACACCCTAGGACAAGCAGGTCCAGTGGCAGCCCAATACAAGGGGCACACATGAACAACATTCTCTCTGCTAAATTTCTTCCTGTTCTATTTGAGCACTGCCCACAATCAAGATTGAAATCTTGAGTAGAGTGCCACCTCCCCCGCCCCTTGGTCCCTGCCAAATGAATTCATGCTGTCACGGAACAGAGATCCAAGTCTTCACCATTAATTAAATAGAGCTTTCCAAGGTGCCAGGAATATTCTTAGAAGTGTCCAGGGACAGGGCTGGTGGGTCCTGTCTCTCTGGCTCAGAAGGGAGCTCAGCACAGCTTCTTTTATCTGGGCCTCTAGGAACTTATGAATCACTCCTTTGACCTGTGGCCTGAAGCTGTGATTAATTTTTGGATTCACCTACTGAGAAATAATCCTGTCTACTCCTTATTCCAGCATCCCAGACTTTCTTGAACCACGTTCTGCCTCAGCCCATTTGGTAACTGGTTCTTGTTCATTGTAGGATTCCATTTCTGCGTGTCCAGATGTGTCCACACATTATCATCTTTTTGCAGACTGCGGTGTCTGCCTGGAGTCCCTAGGGGCCACAGTCAGTGCAGGAAGCCGATGCATCCCGGGCGAAATTGCAGGCAGGAGGCCATGGCGAGTTTGAAAATAGTCCAGCGCCAGGGGGCGGACCTGGGCGCGGAGCCGCCTTTTCTGGACAATGGGTGGCTGGCAGCGTGTGAGTCAGCCAGTGCAATGGGAGTTTGCTTGGCGGCTGTACTGTCACAGGTCAGAGCCTGTGCGGGGGTGGGCGCTTTTTGTTTTCAAAGCGGGCCTCAGTCACGAGTGGTGAGGGTGGCGTGCTGAGGGTTTGTCCCCGACAACTTCCCCAGGTCTTTTGTGGGCTTGGGACGCCACCCGTCAGCCCTGCGCCTCTCCCTGGTCGGCCCAGGTGCTTCCTGCCCAATAGGGCACCTGTGGTGCTCGGCTCTCCTTACTTGGTGATGGCGTGGCGCCCCCTGAACCAGTGGGCACCCGACCTCTACAGGGGAATGCTGTGGCGACCCAGGCGCCCACACCTTGGTTCCCATTATGCGCTGGAGAACCTGGGCCCCAGCACAAGGTGGTAGGCGGCAAAGTTTGACCCAGGCGATCAGAGATGGTGGGCGCTGCTACAGCTCCATCTGTACCCTTCTGGTCGCTGGAACAAGGCAGGCATGCACTGGAGACAGGTGCCAGGGCAGGGGATGGAAGGGCACATGCTAGGGAGGGCAACTGCTGGGTGGGCTGGATCTTTCAAGCACTGTCCCGCAGGTTCAACTTCGCGAACTTTGCAAGCGGGAGCTCCTGGGTGTCTAATTTCCTTCTGAGTCACCGGATTGGTACTGTGCATTGCTAGGTCTGGAGGCAGTCCATGGTTTAATGCTGTGTGCCTTTAATCCATGCAGGAATTGGAGGAGAGGAAAACTGAGCTGTAGAGGGGAAATGCTGGGAAAAATACCTGGCATGTACAGGGGTGTTTTGAGTATTAAATGAACAATGCCCTTTCCAAACATGTAAGGAGGACTTTCAAATGGCAGTCATTTTTAGAGTCTTACAGAAAGATAAGAATGAGACTTGATATTTAGACAACCGAGGAAGAGGAAGAAGGTCAATATAGGGCAAAGCAAAGTTAGAACAAGAAGGCAAGAGGAAGAATCATGTCATTTTTGCATATAGGGATAAAGGAGATTTATAAAATACCTGTTGTAACTAGGAATGTAGCTGAGTGTCAGCCTGCCTAGCATGTGCAAATGCTGTATTCAATCCCCATTACTGCAAAAACAAAAAGAAAAAAACAAATAGAAAACATGTTGGTTGACACTGTCAACTACTGGAATTAGTTGGGCAGTGGTGTAGAGGATTGGGTTGTGGGAAAAGGAGATTAGAAGTCTACTAAAATGATAGCAAGGCTGCTCAAACATGAGTAGAGTACAAGTGAAAGCTCCAACATCAGGAGAGGCCTTGGGGATTTCTAGTTGGCAAAATGACTGTGTGCATATGGAGAATGAAGGAATGAATGAAGTTGGAGATAATTCCTAGGTTTGGGGCTTGGAAAACCCCTGAAAATAATTATTAGAAAAACTTGTTTTTACTTTAAGATGAAGAGTTTGAAATGGCTATTATGAAACTCTACCTGGATGACTCAGAAAAACATAGGCCATTAGAAGAAAATCTAGTAGGTAGATTCAATTTTTTCAAAAGAAATCTTTTGGAAAGGAACCTCCTGATCTGATGATCATTCAAAATCTATTTTATTTATTTAACATATCCTGGTTCTGCTGATTTAAAATATTTGAAAACAATGCTACCTGAAAAACGTGGGTCTCTTGGTGATCCTTGTTCTTCATTGGTATTCATAGGTCTTGTTAACTTGGCCTTTGGATTACATTGAGGCCAAGTTAAAAGATGATCTTTGTTGTAGAGTAGTTGAACTTCATCTAATTTTATCTTTTCTTTTGCTTGCATTGTATGGATTTTTTAGATAATGAGAAAGAATGTGATATTGTTTGGGAAAAGAAGGCAAAGGTTGAATAGAAAGCAAAAGCAGATTCAGTAAACTCCCACCTACAGTTTTTTGGAATCTGACATGATACTGATGAGGACAATGGAAATGGGGAAGACTTTCAGTTGGAGCTTCAAAAAGTTCAGGAAGCTCAGTTAAATATGTCTTCATTGTTTTCCTTCTGGTTCCATTGACTTTGTTGATGTAGTAAGGAGTAGAATGTTCTTAGCAAATGGTAATGATGGGTGTGGCTAGCAAATAGAGTGAATCTAAGTAAGTGGAGAGACATATTATTTATGAATTGGTACACTCAAAATAGTTAGGATATTAGATTTTCCAAAATTGAGCAATAGATTTAAGGTGCAGTGCCAGTCAAAACTTTACCAGGATTCTCTGAAGATATAAATAAGCTAATTCTTGAAATTTCTATGGAAAGTTAGGATTATATGTTTGTTATTATTGATGAGCCCACACTGAGACATTATCAACCAGAGTTTTGAGTTTTGACCTAAAATGGATATTCGATTTTGTCAAATTTTCTTACTCCATCTACTGTTGCAATCATGGGACATTTATTAAATGTATGAAGGATATTGATTTTAAATGTTCAGGAAACCAACATTTCTTTCCTGGAATAAACCTGAATCATGGTATATTAATTGTAAATTTTATAAGCATTCATGTTTGAGTAAATTTTGTTACAACTGTTGGATTTATATTTTTCAGGGGTATTGGTCAATAGTTTTTTTTTTCTTTTTTCTGATAATATCTTTAGCTTCCATATAAGAGTTAATATGGGTATCTTAAAATGAATTGAAAAATATTTCTGGTACTGCTGTTTACTGAAAGATATTGTGTTAATTGTAGCCATTTCTCCTTGAATGATCACCAGTTTTTATTAGAGGAATCATATGAGATGAAGTTTTATGAAGATATTTTTTAAAAATACAGTAAATTAAAAGAGAACTGTAGGGTATCTATGCATATTATCTACTAGTTCTTGAGTGAATTTTGATAATTTGAGTCTTTCAAGGAATTGGTGTCAAATTTGTGTGCATAGAGCTGTTGCTTTAAATCACTTTTTAGTCTTTTATTGTCTCTAAGTTCAGTATAGACATATCCTGCTTTCTGTCTTCCTTGCTCTTTCTTGGTTAATCTGCTTAGAGGTTCATCAATTTTATGAGTATTTTTCCTTACACTAGTAGAAATAGATTTTGTCTTCATTGATATTTAGTCTGATTTCTGTGCCAAATTTCATTGATTTATGTTCTTTATTATTTACTTCTTGCCTTGGGCTTATTTTGAATTTTTTTTTTTTTTTGTGCCAGAGTTTGAACCCAGGGTGTGGCGAGCCGCCTCACCACCATGATAAGATGGCGCTGGTTTCCTGAAGTGCTTTCTAGGTAAACAAGCCCATATTTGGTTAAGCCAACTGTTGCAAGTGGGAGCACCTATGAACATAGGCCAAGGGGCAAAAGTAGATTGGCTATTGCAAGAGTATAAAAGTGTATGAATTTGGCTCAAGAGGAAGAAGAAGAAAAACCATGGTTTTATAATATTAAGGTCCTGATTAAACTGCTGAAGGAAGATTCCTGTGTCGTGCTTTCTTGCAGGCGAGGGACATGACAAGTGGTGCCGAAACCCAGGAATCAGAACTTTCAGTGGTCAGAGGGTGCACCGGTAAGTACCACAGGTAAATGGAGTCTGTGGACTAGGATTTAATCGACTTTGTATAGTCGATCAGCAAAGGTTAGTCTGTGGACTAGGATTTAATCGACTTTGTATAGTCGATCAGCAAAGGTTAGTCTGTGGACTAGGATTTAATCGACTTTGCATAGTCCATCAACAAAGATTTAATCGACGTCGATCAACAAAGAAAAATATTTTGTTTTCGCTTTCATTCTGCTTGCTCTAAATGCTGCTTTCATTATGGGCAATTCTCCATCTAGTTCATTAGTACAGCCTTTAGATTTTTTGTTGCGCTCTAAAGAGCTCAAGGTTAAACGCAGCACTTTAGAAACATTCCTTGTAAGAATTGATAAGGCAGCCCCATGGTTTGCTGTCTCCAGAAGCTTGACTCCTGCCAGCTGGGATAAGTTGGGGAAAGATTTGGATTTCCTTCAGGAGCAGGGACAATTGGAGAAAGGAGTGAAACATAGTGCAGGAGAGCAGGTTTATGGAACTATTCCAAAGAGGAGACTGTACCCAGATTTAAAAGCCCTTAGAACACCAGAAGATACAGGGGAGTCAGAATCAGACGGTGATGAGAAAGTGAAAGAGCTAACGCAGCACTTACGGAAGGTAAAGATAAAAGAAGGGGGAACTAAGAGGCAAAAAGATTTTAGACAAAAGGACTATGAGGAAGAACAGAAGCCAGCTCTGGCCTATGATCCTCCCCCGTATGTGGGAGGGGTTCCGAGCACGGGTAGAACTTTTAACTCTGCAGCTTGGAGGGCTGCCCATGTAGAGTTGGGGTTTGCCTGTCCTGTATTCCATGACAATAATGGGGGAAAGTATCAAGAACCCATAGAATTTAAAATGATAAAGAATATAGCAGAATCTGTCCGCACTTATGGTGTGGATGCTGCTTTTGCTATCGCCCAAGTAGAGGGGCTCAATAGATTCTGCATGACCCCCTCAGAGTGGGCCAGTTTAGTGAAAGCTTGTGTTTCCCCGGGTAAATATTTAGACTGGAGAGTCTTCGTGTTGTAGGGGGCCAATGAACAGGCTGCACGTAACCAAGCTATGGGCAAACCTGCCTGGGATGTGGATATGCTTCTGGGGCAGGGTAGATTTGCCAATCAGCAAACAGGCTTTCCATTAGAGGTTTATGAACAAATTAATAAGATCTGCATTGCTGCCTGGAAAGCACTTCCTAATAAAGGAGAGGTGCAAGGTAACTTAACAAAAATTGTCCAAGGCCCCACAGAAGCTTTTTCAGATTTCATGGCTAGAATGGTAGATGCAGCAGGGAAGATCTTCAGGGATGCTGATGTAGCTATGCCTTTAATTAAACAATTAGTATATGAACAATGTACAAGAGAATGCAGAAATGCTATTAATCCATTTAAAAGCAAAGACATAGAGGCATGGATGAAAGCTTGTAGAGAAATAGGTGGCCCATTAACAAATGCAGGCTTAGCCGCTGCCTTCCTTTGCATGGAAGGACTATTAAAGGCTTTATTAAAGGCTAATGGAGCACCTTTAAAGGTTTTCTTAGCTAGGAAGTTTTTAAAAACTGTAGAAGACAAAGCCCCTTGGTTTTTAAATAAGGGCTTATTAAATCAGAAAAACTATCACAAGAGACAGAAAAAGGCCCCCCTCCTGATCCCTTCCACGCAGCTCCATGGCCACCTAGGGAGGGAACACCCATGTCCTTGAAGCAATCCTCCCCCTAGGCAGAGATCTCAGCAGCTCCATTCCTCAAAAGTAGTAAGAAATAATGTTTTGTGATTTTCTGCATTCAAACCTAACCTGATTTCTCAACCAGGAAGAAAAAGGGTTAAAAAAAAAAGTCCTGGGTGATCCTCCCTCCCCCCTGCCTGGCCTGGCTGAAGCCTGCATTGGAATGTAAACTGCAACAATCTCAGCGGGAAAGGGGGGTAACCTGAAGATAAGAAAAAGAAAACAAAAGGGTGTCTGTTTTAAACTTCTGGACTGCTACACAGAATTAACTCATTTTCCAGGATTCTTGTTTTGTTTTGTTTTTCTTTAATGCTGTATTTTTGAGCTCATAATTTTGATCTTGCATACCTAGGTTAATGATTTTTTTTTCTTTTTGATCAGTTCTATTTTTTATTCAACTAAAGTTTTTGAACATCTGTTACATTGCAATGGAGATTCACCTATAAAGTTACAAGGCCTTTGATTTTGTGTTATTTGTATGTCGTGCTGTCTGGTGTCATGTCTTGTCTGCATCAAAACTGAGCGCTCCTAAAATTAAAATTTAAAAATGGATCCAAATACTTTTATTCACGTGATTTAAAAAAGGTTCAATTTAATTGAGTAAACTAATAAAAGTGAAATGTCTTTAAAAATAACTTGCAAGTCTCTAGGTGGTCAAACTAATGGAATGTTGATGTTAAACAATGTCTAATATCAATTGTTTCTAGGACTTTTCTTCAACAGGAAAGAGACAGCAAATGCTGTTCAGGACACCTGCCTGCTTTCTTGGTTTTTACAGAATAAGTAAATTAGAGTTAACATATATGGGATTACTTAAATGTGTTTGTAGAGACATCTGATTAATTTACAAAATTAAAATGCTCATTGTTAAATAACATCAAGTACTCTTAACTCCTTAAATTCCATGGAGTATCATACTTAAACATTATTGGTGCTTTCATAGGTTGGTAAATAAAAAGGGTTTAAACTTGCTTTGTGTCATCACTAAACTAAAAACAAGGTTACTAAGAGTTATGTCTTAACAAGTACAATTCTATATACAAAGGGTTCTAAAGGTTTCAACTGTGTTTCAATTAGAGTACTATAAACAACAAAATATTTAATCTTATTAAAATAGAACAATTTATCTAAATTCAGAAATTTCATAAGAGTTGTTTCAGAATGTGAACAAAAAGGGGTCAACAGATAGGAAAGAGAAAATAAAAGGGTCTGGGTATGGAAATATATTTAGTAAAAAGGAAAGGAAAATGTTTCTGGGTAAGAAAGTGCTTGTGTGATGAAATACATGAGGGTCTAAGTAAGTGCTAAGAAAGTCTGTGTGTAAGTAAAGGGCAAGTTTCAACATGTTTGTGTGAAACTGAGTTGGTTGTGTGTATGTGAGACAGCTAAAGCTATTAAAGGTTTTTCCTAAGGTGAAATACTAATGTTCTGATGTACACCAAAGTTTAATCTACATGGTAAAATGACATGGTAAAATAACAAGGATTTCTTAGAAACACTAATTTGCTCTTAACTTTGTGTCTATTAAGTTTTATTCTTTAGAACAATTAGTCTTAAAAATTGGGGTTTATACCATTATGGTTAAACAACTGTTAGAGTATTGTACTATGTTACAGAGTCTACATTTTTCATAAAAAAAAAAAAGTCGAGGTACTTGTGAAATGGTCACTAGTTGTATATTAAATGTGTTCATATTTTTCAGGTATACAAGTTTTTAAAGCAGGGAATTTATCAAGCTGTTCTATTCTCCAGATTAAACTTGTCTGTAATGGTAATCTTAAACTTATAAAGAGTAAATTTTAATTGGGGATTTATTTCTATCGTTTAATGTTCTGTTATGGGACATCTTATCAGTAAGTATATGTAACATTGGTTACTTATTTCACTGAGATAAAAATTTAAATGTAAATATATATCTAAGAGTTAGTGACAGCCTGATTTGTTTAAAGGTTCATATTGTAGAAGGTAAAAGCATTTTGCTACACAAAAGAAAAGTTAAAAGCTCTCTCAGTCTTTCTTTGATTGATTCCTGTTTTGGATATAATGTTAGACTGTGTTAACTGATGTTTATATGAACTCAAAAATCAATATATATAAACTTCTTAAAATGACATTTAAGAAAGAGTATAATGCATTATAGCAAAAATGGGACAACAATGACTGAGATTGGGCTCCCTAACTTCATGACTGTAGCATGCCTGGTGCCTGGAAGTGTTCCTGTGTAGGAGCACAAGATGCCTAACTGCTGTGGCAGTAACCTCCCTGGGGAGGCTCTGTACAAGAGTCCTATCAGTTCTTACATTGATATCAAGCACACAGCTCTTGGGTAGAAAGAAATTGTTTTGCTAGATAACCAGTGTTTCATCAGTTCCCTTCTCTAGTTCCTGCCCACCTTACAGTAACTTTGGACAGTGGACTTCTTTGAGAGCTACACAGAGTTCCTAACATTGCACTTTGCAGTTGTGAGAAAAGGTTATGTAGATGGTCTAGTCTCTGTAACTCTCCTAAAAACAAAGAATAATGCTTACATAGTCTTTAACTTAATAATAAAACATGTATAAATGTTGCTAACATAACTCTTTAGATCTACATTTCCATCAGACAACAGAGCTCCATCTGATCTCAGCTTAATCTTCAAAATCTGTGTTTATAAACATTTATTTTCTAATACTCCTTTGACCCTCACTGAACTTGAAAATTTGGTCATGCTGGTCATGGCAAAAGGGGCAAAATTAGTTGTAGGATTAGAACACTTAAGATTTGTAAGGAGCCACGCCTTACCTGAGATAAGGCTCTGCCTCCCACCTTACTGCATGTTAAAGTGACTCCAAAATAAGTCAGACTTCAGCTTATTTAAAGTTATAATCAAAAGATTGGTTTTTTTGTTGTAAAATTACTATAATCTCAAATAGGGAATATAATGTGGTTCTCAGTCAAAATTTGAAATAGCTATTATACAAGCAAAATATATTTTTACTCTTACTTATTTCATTTTGTAAAACTGTTACCTATTAATGTTTTGCAGAAGTAGCTGCTTCAAGAATACGCAACCTAGGTAACTTGTGATAATAAGCCATCACCTAACAAATGGTGGTAACAGATACCAGAACAAATAGTGGTAACTTCCAGAACTAATGCAGACTCCAGTTAGATAAAAGGGTAAATAACTGTAAAGTTATGAACATTAAAGTTAAAGCCCAGTACTCTTACTTTATGACTGGTGAGACTGGCTTGCTGGATGATTAAGATCAAACTTAGAGATTGGAGTACAGAAGGCAAGATACACCAGTATTTGGATCTTTTGCCCTCAGTCAGCCTGAACCCAGGGAATAAAAGAACTTCTCTAAGGAGCACTTAAGGTGTTGTAAACTGTAGGTGCCATCAATCCTAACAACAAGGTTTCATCTTTATTTACTCAGTTACAAAATTTGATTTTGGGCCGTTCTGCACCCTTTTATCCTGTACATATAAGAGCTCATACGTCTCTCCCTGGACCTATTGTTGAAGGAAACGCAAGGGCAGATGCCGCTACCCGCACAATTTGTTTTCTTTCTTCTCTTGACAGTGCTCGAGACTTTCATAATAAGTTTCATGTTAACTCCCAAACACTTCATAAGTGCTTCTCTATTCCTCGAGCAGAAGCAAGACAGATTGTCTTAGATTGTTCCCATTGTGTTCCATTTCACCATCTCCCTTCTCTTGGTGTTAACCCCCGAGGCTTGCGACCTCTTACGATTTGGCAAATGGATGTAACTCATATTGCAGAGTTTGGTTTCCTAAAATATGTTCATGTCTCAGTAGATACTTTTTCTGGAGTTATGCATGCCTCTGCTTTAGCATGAGAAAAAGGCCATCATGTCATCTCCCATTGCCTAGAGGCTTGGGCCACCTGGGGCCTTCCATGCTCCTTGAAGACAGATAATGGGCCGGCGTACACTGGTCAACAATTCACCTCTTTCTGCTCCACTATGGGAGTGCAACTGACTCATGGCTTACCTTACAACCCCCAAGGTCAGGAAATCGTGGAGAGAGCTCATAAAACGATTAAAGAACTTTTACAAAGACAAAAAGGGGTAATAGGAGCAAGCCGTACTCCTAAAGAGCGTTTGTCTTTGGCTCTTTTTACCATTAATTTTTTAACTTTGGATGCACATGATAATTCTGCGGCTGACAGACATTGTTCGCCGCCTGCCCCCCCTTTTCTATTTCTATTATCGAACAGTTCAAAAGTGATTTTAAATTGTTCTAATGACAATATTACCTGCCTGCTTTCAGAGTGTTGGAACGGTAGTGAATCTGTTGCTGTGATTGTAAAGGTACCCACCTTTGTACCTGTCCCAGTGGAGGTCAATCCAGATAATTTTCCGTTGGTGAACCTCTTCAGAGAAAAGAGAGACTTTGGCATTACCGCAGCCATAATAACTGCTATTGCTGTCTCTGCTGCTACAGCCACTACCGCTGCTCTAGCCATGACCAATCAAGTTCAAACAGCACAAACCATTAATCAAGTCATACAGCAAACTGCACAGGTACTGGAATCCCAGGACCACGTCAACAGACATATCCTATCAGGGATCTTGGCGGCGAATCAAAGGATAGATTTACTACAAGTACAGTTGGATGAACTTTTCAACATTGCACAAGTTGGATGCATCGGGAATCATAAACACATGTGTATAACTCCAGTAAGATATGAAGAAGCAAAAAATCAAAGCCACTTGATTTCCGCCTTTCTTGCAGGCAACTGGTCCCTAGAAGCTGTGAAGATGATGAATCAACAATTATTGCAGATTGCGATTTTAAATGACACTCGTGTTGAGCCTGTTACTTTGAGTCAGTTCTCTAACTGGCTCACCTCTGCCTTTAGTTATTTTAAAGAATGGGTTGGTGTGGGGATCTTTGGATGTATTTGTTTTGCAGGCATTTGCCTTTGCCTTTGGTTTATTTGCAAGCTAAGAGTGCGTCAAGCACGTGAAAAGGCGGTGTTAATTCAAGCTGTGTTAGCCATTGAACAAGGGGTGTCACCTTCTGTGTGGTTGGCTAATCTGGCACGGGAATAAGTGACATTTTTAATATATCTCTGTTAGAGTTAGAATTATCATTTACGCTAGGTGTCTGCAGAGTACTGCTGTAATTATTATGTACTTTTCTTTGAGGACTGTGAATTTACATCCTAGGGATTTCTTGTACTAATTAAAGCTTCAATTACCTTGTAACTTCCACCTTAATCTTGAGCTATAACAATAATGTTAGAGGAGAGAACTGTTACTGTATGCCTTGTGTTCATTATGGTGCCCCTGTATTGTGCAGCGTTGGCAAGAAGAGTAATGTGTTTTCCTACCTCAGGCCTTTGCAGTTGTGTAAGCTGGATAAGCTCCCCCTAGTATGGTTTTCCATACCGCTACGTATTCATGGACACAGGATGCGAAGCAAAGCACTGCACTTGAGAGTTTTATTTTTGAACCTCAAGGAAGGCATGCCCTATTGCATGTGGGTTTGATGTCCACATCCCACCCTACGAAAAAAGGCATCGGCTTAGGTGATATCAGGCCCCGAGAAGGTGCCACTCTGGGACTGACGTTCACTATTTGCCACTTTTGCACAGTAGGATAGGGCCTCTACCTTCACCTGTGTTCATAAAATAAAGAAGGGGGAGCTGTGGCGAGCCGCCTCACCACCATGATAAGATGGCGCTGGTTTCCTGAAGTGCTTTCTAGGTAAACAAGCCCATATTTGGTTAAGCCAACTGTTGCAAGTGGGAGCACCTATGAACATAGGCCAAGTGGCAAAAGTAGATTGGCTATTGCAAGAGTATAAAAGTGTATGAATTCGGCTCAAGAGGAAGAAGAAGAAAAACCATGGTTTTATAATATTAAGGTCCTGATTAAACTGCTGAAGGAAGATTCCTGTGTCGTGCTTTCTTGCGGGCGAGGGACATGACACCAGGGTGCTTAATTACTGAGGCATATCCTCAGTCCTTTGTTTTTCTAATTTAAATTTAATTTAATTTTTTTATTTGTTACCAGGGATAATACCTAGGGGCAGTTAACCACTGAGCTACACCCATCCCCAGACCATTTTTCATATTTTGTTTAGAGACAGGGTTTTACTAAAACTGAGGCTTATTTTGAACTTGTGATCCTCTTTTCTCAACCTCCCAAGCCACCAGGATTACAGCATGTGCCACAGTGCCCAGATATTTCTAGTTTCTTAAAGTAGAAGCTTAAATTAATAACTTCCTAAAAAAATTAACCTTTATTTTATTTCATTTTATATATTTATTTAATGTGGTGCTGAGCATCAAACCCAGTGCTTTACTGTGCTAGGTAAGTGCTCTACCACAGAGCTACAACCCAAGCCCACAGTGTTAATTTTTATAAAAGTATTTAATGCAAGAATTTTCCTGTGAACATTGTTTAGTTGCATCCCATGATTTTCAATGGTGATATTTTCACTTTTCACTCAGGGTTTTTTATTGTCCTTTCCATTCTTCTTGACCTGTGAATTAGTTAAAAAATATTTGGTGATTTCCCACATATCATTGCTTTTGATTGCTAGTTTATGGTTCATAAATATTTTGAATAATTTTAGTTGTTTGAGTTTAGTGAGATCTGTTTTTATGATTGCTTCATGTGCACTTGAGAAGAATTTTGTAGTCTGCTGTATTTGTGTGGGGGTATTATATAAATGTTAGTTAGGTCAAATTAGTTGATACTATGTTATTCGGGCCTTACATATCTTTGATTTTTTTTGTCTGCTTATTCTGTCACTTACCAAGAATGTTATCAATCATCACTGTGACTGCCTGCCTTTCATCAGATTTCACTTCTCATACTTCTTTATTTTAGTATTTTTTTTAGTTTGTCAGTGGACCTTAATTTTATTTATATGTGGTAATAGGAATCTGATCCAGTGCCTTACACATGCTAGGCAAGGACTCCACCACTAATTTACAACCCCTTCATACTTTGTTGATCTCCTGATTTAACTTTGTTGATTTTCCAAAATTCTCTCTTTTTCTCTTTTCTATTTTATTTCCTTTCTCCTGCTTACTTTGGATTTAGTTTGCTCTTTTTTCAGCATCTTAAGTTGTGAAGATTTTTGGCCTATGATCTTTGTTTTTTAATGTATGCAGCTTTATATTTTTCTCTAAGCTTTGCTCTAACTGCATTCAGTAAGTTTGTTAATTTTTTGTTTTTTTAATATATTTTTTATTTTTTATTTTTTATTTTTGTCATGCTAGGGATCAAACCTAGGACTTTATGCTTGCAAGGCAAGCATGCTACCAACTGATCTATATCCCCAGCCCTACTTTTTGTTATTCAGCCTGTTAAAACAGTAAAGTTTGGTTTGCTATTACTGTTATAAAATGCATCTTTACAAATTATGACTTATAAAATGCCAGGGAAAGGAGTTACTAAAATTGTTTTTTTTTTCTTTGTTTGTTTTTGCTTACAGTTATTACTTACATACTTTATAGCTCTATATGGATTCAAGTTACCATCTACATTGTATGTCCTCTAAATTCAGCCTACTGGACACATTTAGTACTTCTTATAGGACAGGACTACTAGCAAGTGCTTTTTCAGTTTCTGTTTATCTCTGATACCTTAATTTCTCTCTCTTTTTAAATGGTAATTTTTCTGGATATAAAACACTTGGTTTACATTCTTTCAGCACTTTGAATATGTAATCTTGCTGTGTTCTTTTATTTTTCTTTTTTTAGTTGTAGGTAGACATAACTTTATTTATTTTTTCATGTGGTGCTGAGGATTGAACCCAGTGCCTGACATATGCTAGGCAAGCATTGTACCACTGAGCCACAACCTCAGCCCTACCCCAGTTTTCTGACTCTGATTTCTGTAAGGGTTTTGCTATTACTTCTTTAATTGTTTTTTACTTGTTGATGATCTTTATTTTATTTATCTGTGGTTCTGAGACTTGAACCCAGTGCCTCATACATGCTAGGCAAGCCCTCTACCACTGAGCTACAAACCTAGCCCTTCTATTAATCTTACTGAGCATTCCTTATATGGAGTGAGCTTTCTGCTTTCAATAAAGTTCTCTTAATATTTATTCTTTGGTAGTTTATCTGTGATGAATTTAAGTGTGCATCTTTTATAGTGTATTTGTATTGGAGTTCATAAAGACTTTTTGGATGTTTTTGGACATTGCTCAAATATTCTATCCTTTTCTCTCCTGGGTTTCCCATTATGCATACGTTGGTATGCTTAATGGTTATCATGTAGGTCTTTGAAACCTTGTTGAGTTTCTCCAATTCCATCCTGCAAATGCAATAATTTATTCTCCCCTATATCTAAGTAATATTCCACTGTATATGTATATACCAGTTTTTATTCATTAAAGGGTATCTAGGTTGGTTCCACAATCTAGCTATTGTGAATAGAGCAGCTATAAACATTGCTCTGGATGTGCCACTGTAGTATGCTGATCTTCAGTCTTTTGGGCCTAAACTATGGAGTGGGATAGCTGTGTCAAAATGTGAGCCCATTCCAAGTTTTCTGAGGAATCTCCATACTGCTTTCCAGAGTGAGTGCACCAATTTGCAACTCCACCAGCATTGTATGAGTGTGCCTTTTCCCCCATATCCACACCAAAACATACTGCTTATGTTCTTGACAATAGCCATTCTAATTGGAGTGAGACAAAATTGTTGCATTTCTCTAATTATTAGAGATGATGAACACTTTTTCATATATTTTTTTATCACCTGTATATCTTCTTCTGTGAAGTGTCTGTCCAGTTCCTTAGCCCAATTATTGATTGAGTTCTTTTTGCTTTTGTTGTAAAATTTTTTAGGTTCTTCATAAAGTTTGGAGATTATTGCTCTATCTGAAGTGCCTGTGGAAAAAATTTTCTTCCATTCCATGGGGTCTCTTTTCACATTCTTGTTTTCGCTGAGAAAGATCTTCATAGTTTGAATCCATCCCATTTATTGATTCTTGCTTTTATTTCTTGCTCTCTGGGAGTCTTGTAGGAAGTCTGGTCTTAAGCCAACATGATGGAGATTTGGATCTACTTTTTCTTCTGTTTCATGGAGTGTCTTGAGGAGTGATCATTGTCATGTCAGGAGTGCCAAAGGCCAGAATATTCACTTTTTTAAAAACAGAATTGAATATATAGAATGAGTAAAATCACAATATGCACAAATTTTTAAAAGCTAGAGAATGCCTTACATATCACCAAAATCAATATAATTCAGTTTGCATAAGTGCTAGAAAGACCCCATACTTTTTCTTATAATCTTGAAATGTATATATATATATATGTACATATATATATATATTTACATTTTTAAACAAAATATTCGCTTTTTGAAGCAATATTCAGCAGGATAAAATTAAGATAAAAGATTTGTCTTTTGGGTAGAAAATTTCCAGTCCTGGCTAGCTCCACTTCCCAGCATTATAAAGGGGTTTCTCTAATATTTTTTTCTTTTCTTTTTTATTTCTTTGATAACAGCTGTAGTCTAAACACTACTCAAGATAGTAATCTGATGGGTCTTGTAAAAGGCAACATAGCCAGGTGGGAGAAATGTGTTAGAACAGAACACTGGAGATCTGGATTCTTGTTCTGGTTTCAACACAGTTGGTTTGAATATTTTAAAATTTCCTGGCCTTGTTACTTTGAATAAATAATGGAGATAATAATAGTGCTTTACTTCCCCAGGATGATAGTGGAATACAATTTTCCCAGAGGGGTCTCCAGACATTCTCTCTAGTGGCAGTGATGTCATTGATCTCTTATAACTTATCATATATTGATGTGTTTTTCAATTTCCAAGTCAGTTGCCTCAAAACTGGGTTCAAGTCTCAGAACCACAGATAAATAAAATAAAGATCCATCAACAAGTAAAAAACAATTAAAGAAGTAATAGTAAAACCCTTACAGAAATCAGAGTCAGAAAACCGGGATAGGGCTGAGGTTGTGGCTCAGTGGTACAATGCTTGCTGAGTAATATTCCATTGTATATATTCCATTGTATATATATATATATATATATATATATATATATATATATATATATATATATCATAGTTTCTCTATCCATTCTCTATCCATTTCTTTATCCATACATATATATATATGATATATATATATATATATATATATATATCAATCATAGTTTCTCTATCCATTCATCAATTGAAGGGCATCTAGGATGGTTCCACAATCTGGCAATTGTGAATTGAGTGGCTATGAACATTGTTGTGGCTGCATCTCTGTAGTATGCTGATTTTAAGTCCTTTAGGTATAGGCCAAGGAGTGGGATAGCTGGGTCAAATGGTGGTTCCATTCCAAGTTTTCTAAGGAATCTCCACAAATCTTTGCCACTCATACTTCAGATAGAGCACTAAATTTCCAGAATATATAAAGAACTCAAGAAACTCTACACCAAGAATTCAAGTAACCCAATCAACAAATGGGTTAAGGAAATGAAAAGACACTTCACAGAAGAAGATCTACAAGCAATCAACAGATATATGAAAAAAATGTTAAACATATTTAGTAATAAGAGAAATGCAAATCAAAACTACCCTAAGATTCCACCTCACCCCAATTAGGATGGCGATTATCAAGAATACAAGGAACAATAGGTGTTGGCGAAGATGTGGAGAAAAAGGAACACTTGTACCTTGCTAGTGGGGTTGCTACAGTTCTCTGTGTCTTATTTTTCTCTCTTTCTGCTGCCTGCAACCCCCATAGGACTACACCAGGGAGTTCCTTCATCAGCACTGTTTAAAGCTGATATTGACATGCTGCTTGTTAACACTAGGATAAAATTATAGTAACGATTTTCTTACTGTCATTGCTTCTTGTTGGGACTGCTACTTGAACTGGTCAGAAAATCCTAGAAGAGAGTGGGCCCTGTCTGTCATGATCAAGAGTCTGTGCTAGCTTTCAGTTCAACACCTGATCTGATGTACCTGATAGGGATGGCCTCAGTAAATGAGCTCCAATAAGCCAAGAGTGTACTGACTTCAAGTTTTGACTCCAAGAGGCACATGGCATGCCACAGCAGGGAGGATCTTGGGTGCATTTGTTACTAGTCTAAGTTTGACTTCACTAGGAAATGACCTTTAGGAAAATGGCCCTAGCTAAGTAAATGGCCTATCTCTCTCATCAAAACCTGAAGACTAGTCCTGGATACTATAAGCCTACACTTCATGGGGGAAATTGTGACTTCTGGCCCCATGATGTTGCATTTTTTCTTCTGTTACTGGCTCCCTTCCCTCTTCTCATCCCAGTGGATTTTAGACAACTTTTTACAGGGCATTAATGGAATCCTGGGCATGTGCCTTACCTTTCCCAGTGAATCCTTTAAGAGAACCATTGTTCCCATTTCATAAATGGAGCAAAACTTGTCACTAAATTACCTTGGATACTGTTAATGAAAAGCAAAAATAAAAATTACTGATAAGGAACATAGAATCAAATTGATGTCATCATAGCCTGATGATAAAATCACTTTAGGTACATTATCATGTATCTGAATCACTACCCCAGTGGAGTTTGCCAAAATTGTCACAGATTGAGAGTAAGGTAGACATTCTGGGTGCTGCACAGAGGAGCAGAGGGAACTAACCCACCATCCCCATTCAGCAAAGTTGTAGAGTTCCCAGGGAGCAGGGAGTCTCAAGGTCTTCCACATTAACTATGGCAAAGAGAAAAAGAATGCATTTTAGTGGATCAGTGAGAGTCTTTATATATTTATCTATTGACACATCTATGGAGTTATTTACACAGTTATGAAAATCTGGAATCAGCTTTCCTGGACTCACAGTGAAAGTTAATTTTTTTTTTACATAAAGAGAGAGACCCTTAAGCCCTTTTTAACAATGAATATTCTCTGTATCATGTGACTTTTAACATCATAGAAACATGGGGAGCAAGATAGCACAGAGAGTTCCTGTTATAAATAAGTCAGTTCTGTTTGCATCAAGACAAGCAGGCCGGGGCAAGTAGTTCAAGATGCTCTTTTATTCTCTTGAAAAGCACAGAGTGTTCAACTACAATTAAGGATGCTCATGTGGGCAGTGCCTTTGCAAGCTTTGTAGAGGCAGTTGAGTGACCACTGACCAATATCCAGGTGACTGACCTGGAACATGGGTCGGCAACCAGGTTGACCTGGGTTTGTGCAAGACTGCCATCATGTGACCACTGGAGATGTTTTTCACTAGTGAGCTAGTGAACCCAGAAGTAGCTTGGTTTGACACCCTTCTGAGCTGATAGGTATATTCTGAAATGAATTTGATTTTCTACCTTCAGCTAGAATGCAGGATCAAGATATAGATTAAACTCACTTAGAGAAAAATAAGGTTTAATGTTCAGATTCAAATCTTCTCCAGGGCACCTGCAGACCTCCTATGAGCCTCCACCAAAGTAGGCAATAGTGTATTGACAAATTCCCAAGGGGCTGAAAGGCCATCCCTGTTTGTAAAATTTTGGATTGCTGAAGAGATGACAAATCAGCACTCCAAATGAAACTTTTGAGAGGTTTTATTATGGAAAGAGGCCCAGGTAATTAAACTTTGAAGAAATGATGATTTATTAGCACTAGAACCCAACAGAATGTAGATCTCTGATAACCAAACACATTCTAGAGAAATTCCCTTGTTTAGCTCATGTTAAGAAAGATGTGCAAGACACCATTTTTTTTTTTGATGTGTGCAAACCTTCAAAGTTTTAAGGCACAAAAATATCCAGAGCAGGAACATTTTTAGATATTGACTCAGTCCTCACACTAGACCCATATGGCCACTTATCTGGAGGCACCCACAGGTGAAACAGAGCAGCCCAGAGAAGAACAATCCAGGCAAGTCCTCATCTGGGATTATATCTGAGAAATCTTTTTACATTCTCCTTCTGTGTCTGTCTGTAGGGCATAAGAATAGCAAGGGATCTGCAATAATAGGAGCAGAATATTCCATGTAGAATCTGTGGTAGAACTTTCATATTTGTGTTGCTGGACATGACTGGTAGGGTGGATACTTAAGTACTGGGTACTAGATTTTTCTACTCAAATATATATCCAAAGACTTTATTCTGTAATGCAGTGTCACCAACATATTGAGGCCTATGCATATATTTATAAATAACTAATCTGGGTTAAAAATATTCATTGGGGAGTGTTCCTGGGAAATTAGCCAGGATGATCAGAGTTTATTATTTATTGTCCTACATGTAAGACAATCTCTTCATAGAGTTTCATGCAAATATTCATGGAGTTACTTATTAATTATCCTTGGGTAAAGATCAAGTGCACCAAAAATCCAACACTGATATCTCTGGTCTAAGGTTAAATGAGACTTCTGGAGAATGGTCTCAACAGGTGGGAATTGGAGATGGTCAAGATAGATCCAGGACAAACATCCAAGTATGGGGATTTTCCTAAACCTTTTTCCAGGAATTTACCACTTGAATGATCTACATTCCCATTTCCAAAGAAATATAGACTGTATTACTCTCCCTTGCAAATTAATAGTTGTAAATCTACATAAATTTAGAAATAGAAAAACAAATTTCCCCATCATTTTCAATGTTTACTGGTCACTGAATATTTATTTTCTGTTGCTACTGTTTTTGTTTTAACTCCCTGGCCCAGGAAGCCCACATACCTGTCATCTCCACTGTACATCTAGTTCTTTTAGAAAATGTAAAAACCAACCTTTTCTAGGAAAGTATTAAAACAAAGAGGAGAAAAGTTTGCACAAAGTAATGAGGTAAAAGTAACCCACAGGTTTTTCATCACTGTACCATACCAAAAACCAAATCTCTATAGCCCCATCAGGTAAGGAGTGTGTCCTCAATGTCTTTATAATATTCCAGTAATAGATTTCATTTCTTGAAGTAGTTCAGTCTTTCAATGCCGGTGGATGTGATGTGATTCATTTGTTCCTTCATAGTCTAAGTTTGGATAGTGCTTAACCATTTTCTGACATATCATTTTATTTCAGAAATATTACCTTTTTATCATAGGCACTCATATCATCCACATACCCAAACACAATATGTCAATGCTTCTTGTTGGAAATCCAGATTCCAATGATCTGATGTTTCATGGTACTGCCAATAATTATATGTTCCTCCTTGGCCTCCTTTTGCTCTATGCCCTCAAAAAAAATCACTGCTCCTTGGCTCTATAGCCCATGCCCCACTTTGACTTGAAAACATAGGGTGTGGTGGTATTTTTCATCCCTCTAGGTGAGCCTGTTCTATAATTAATAAACCCTGATTTAACCTCCCACTTATTTGACATCAACCTATATTTTGATATGTAAGTGGGTGTTCAGATGAATTCCATCTGGTGTTTGCTCTTGATGTAAACTGCATCAGGATTCCCTGGGTTCTGGAATGGGAGTCCCAAGATGATACATGTATATGAGAATGTTCTGTTTGTGTTATGCTATGTAAATATGCGGGACTGGATTTCATGTACATATATAACAAATTCTGCTGTTTTGAATAATTGTCACTTTCCAAGCCTGATGAGAATAAGAAATATTTAAAGAGTCTTGTGATCGGGTGGAACTATTTTGACTTTGGGATCAGACAGAGATCATCCTAAGTCCCAGTCCACCTGTTTATTAATTGTGGGAGTAGATGCATAGGAGGAAACAGATATTACAACTTGGCCATATGTCTAACCCCAAATTGCCAAATAAGTTTGCATTTCATATATGGAAACAATAGAGTCAGGGCCATGGAATTTTGCTGGCTATGTGTCCCTAACCCCTAAGAAACCCATTTTTTTTTCTGCTTTATGATATCTGCAATGTAAAAAACCTGTGGTCAGTATGAAGTGAGAAAGAATGATCTTCTTTGGGAAACTTCCTGGTTGGAACTTCCTTCTCCCACTCAGGGTATTGTTTCATCTAACTTTAGGTCTGAAGAGAAATATTATTGGGGAACTCTATCTCTCAACACTAGCATATAAAGAGATAGATCACACTCTTTAAGTCTCTGACAATAGGGGACCTGTAGTCCTCAAATGTGGAGTGTGGCTACTGTCAAATGAGAAATGATGGAGAGAGTCAAACTTGAGGGTGTAGTTCCAAAAGCACATATACTTCATTCATAGTATTTTATAAGTCACATAAAGGTAATATTCTTGAAAGGCTGTTTATGGTCTTAATATCAATTCCAACTCTTTTGTTTTATACTATCAATACTAGAAATACTTAAATTACTGTTGCCCCTTAGGTGTTTCCATTGGATAATGTTGCCTTAAGGGGTTGTTCCCATTCAAAGTTGTCTGTCTCCTAATAAGAACAGAGGGCAGAAAAGTTAAATAATATTTTATAGTAATTGTCATATTATTTTCATTCTTGAACAATATACTGGCACACATAATCCATAAAATGAAATGACCTTGTGTGCTATGTTAAATGGAAATGTTCTGCTGGTTACACTATATTCCATTTTTGGAAGAAAACATTGCCTTAAAATATCGCAGCCTCAGGCTTTGGGGAGCAATTACCAAGCCTCAAAAAAAAAAAAATGCAAAATGCTGCAACCAAGAACTTGTCCTTCTGGCCTTATTCATGCCTGGATTGGATACTATGCACTGTCACTCACAGAGAAGGATTTCTGACTCCAGGGGCAGGTGTGAGGCCCTGTCTAATCAGGAGCACTTAGATCTGTCCCATGCTGTGGGCTGCCAGGGAGGTGGGGGCAGACTTCCGCCACATTCTCCACTTCCCCTGAGTTCACTATATCAGCCGTTTGGCTCTCTGCATTCACTCCTGCTTTGGAGTACCATGTTGCTCTTCTGTGTATGGGATGAAGATCCCTAGGAACAAGGACTGGCTCCCGAGCAGCAGGAAATGATGAGTGGGCAGTGGCATCATGAGCATGGGGAGGGAGGCTGTTGGAACTGCGGAACTGGCTGTGAAGGAACTGGAACTTGCAGACCCGGACTCTCTGCAGCCTCTGGAGTCTGCAGGCCTGAGTCCTCCTGTGGAGCAGTGCACCCCATGCTGGTGATTGACAGATGGACCCATTATTATGATCAAATCTCCACATGCCATTTTCTGTGGGAATGCAGCTGAGGTCTAAAGGGACCTTGCTTCCTCCTGAGGTAGTTAATTTTGTTTTTCTTTTTCTTTATTTGTTGTATGTGTTGCTGGAAGTTGAACCTTGGGATACTTTACTACTGAGATATAACCCTAGTACTTTTATTTTTAATTTTGACTCAGGGTCTAAGTTAGTTGGTGAGATTGGTCTTGTTATGGCTTGATTTATCTAGACTTTTCTATTGCAATTAAGTGTATAATTTTTAAATATATATGAATTTATATATGGATTTTGTATATAATGTGATTCCTTGATGATTATTGAAATAGTAGTTTCACAATATACATGAATATCAGGTAATGATAAGTACTCCTTTTGCTCTTTTAATTGAAAAATTTTTTGGCTAAAATTATATATAATTTTGTAGATAAATTTTAGAACTTTTTGATTTAGTTTCTTATTTCATTAACAGCAAAGAATGTTGATTTGTTAATTATTGCATTATAGTTACATATAATATTTGGCATCATTTTGATATAATCATAGAAGCAAGGAATATGGTTTGCTCTATTTTATTTCCCAGTAGTTTCACTTTCCCTCTCTTTCTACCACCTCTTCCATTTATTTAAAATTTTATAAATTATTGTTTTATGGATACACATAAAAGTAGAATTTACTCTGATATATTCATATAGGTACATAGCAATTTTACTGGAATATATTGTACGTTAATTTTGGCGAAATTTTTCTTCTTTGTAATGATTAGTTTTATCATCTACACATGGGATGTGTGTTTTTATGTGTTTCTGATGATATTTATTTTCTCATAAAACTACATATTTTCTTTCTAAAAATATATACATGTGAAATATCACATGCATATTGCACATATACAAAACTTAATCATGGTGTTTTATACTATTTCTTAAACTTAATATACTATAACTAAAAATGTGACTGGCTCCTAGTAACCATTTTTCACACAGATTATTATTTACCTCTTCCAAGATGTATATTCTCTTTAACCAGGTCCCTGGGATTGTATGGTTAGTGTTCAGGTGAGTAATGTTGTGTTCTTGCATGTTATCATGGTCACAAATGCTGTAATTTCTTTCAGTTTCTGTGACAGTGAGCATCACATTTCTTCAATAGCAATAATTTCCACAAATAACATTAAACTTGAGTTTATAAATATTCACTTGTTTTATATCATCAATTTTATTTAATTGTGTCTATGATGGAATTTTATTTTATATTTCTCTAAATATTTTTAATAATCTTTAGATTTTGAATTTTTTAATGATTATTGAAATTTTAGAGAGGTCCCTTGTATTAATTGGCAGTTCAAGGCATTTTCCTGCATTTCTTTTGTTTCTGACTTCAAAGATAAGAAAGTGTATTCAAAATGGTAGATAGATTTGGATTTCAAGAAAACAATGTTTTGCTTTTAATTATTAAATGATTACATTTTTATCCCCATGGGTTTGTGTTGTAGGCATCTTGTATGTTTTGTACTTGGAGGTTTTTTTTCAAATGAAATTCTACAGTTTATATTTGAAAATTCTAACAGGAAATATAAATAAGAAAACTCTCACTTCTCTACAGCTGCAGAAAAATGAATATATTTACTCAAAATCATTGGTTAAGTAAATTCTTGAATGACACATTCACTAAAATATCCACTCTCTTCCTTGAAGATTTTTAAAAATGATTTTGACAGTGAATCATGCATTCTCTTTTCTGGGTTTTAGACATTAATACAAAATCATATAGAATAAGATTTGGCAAATCCTAGAAATAAACATCATAATTTATTGTTTTCTAATGATATGCTGTAGAAATAGCAAAAAAAGGACATATATTTTTAGAAATAGTTACATATTTTTCTTCAAAATTTCTCATGAGCCTTTTAGATTTATTTCTTTTCTGAGTCATACTCAGACTCTGGGAATGTGATGTGCTTTTTTTGTACCCTGTAATCTGCAAGCATTTACTTCAAAAGAACTCTAGGAACTGATAGCTCAGCTTTCCAAGAATTACTTAACATAAAAGAGCAAAAAAAAAAAAAAAATTTTTTTTGCTCCTAGGATGTCTTCTCTAGGTACTCTCTTCAAAATGGAAATAAAATAATATTTGTTTAGACACATCCTTTACATCAGGAGCAAATCAGTTTTTGAGGCACTTTGAAGGAATTTCATATAGTTCCACCTCTGGTTAGTTCTCTCTGCGCAGCTGAGTTTCCATTTAATATCCAGAAACCTGTGTTTTCTCATCTTTAAAATGGGAATAATTTTGGAGGACACAGATGAATCATGCTCATCATGAGACTAGTAATACATGTATGTGCTGTGGCCACAGCTGACAAAGCACGTGGAAAATGCTGTGCAGATACTAATTGTTTAACCATTATTTGCCACTCACATAAATTTTCTTTCAAAAATTTGTAATGATCTTTTTAGTGTAGGCACCAATGTCATCCACATTCCCAAAATAAAAGTTTGAATCTTTCTTTTCTAAATTCCAAATTCCAATTCTTGGTGCTTCAAGGTGGTAAAACAAATTGCTTCCTTGTACTGCTTTTACTCTTTGTCCCTAATAAAGGTGTTGTCTGCTCCATTTCTCTATCACCCATGTTCAGCTATGTTTAGAAAATGACATAGAAATCAGTATTATTTTCTGGTTTGTAAAGAAGGGTTGAAATTACTTCTGACTGGTGTCATTTCTTTTTATAAACTGAAACAGGATTTCTCCAGGTGTGAGAAGAGGTGTCCCATTAATAATCAGGTATATAAAAAGGTTTTGTTTATATGTAATATATTTGCATATTATATATATATATATATATATATATATATATATATATATACACATAGGCTCAGGCCAGTATCTTACCTACTTTTTTTCTTTTCTTTCTTTTTTTAAGTTGTAAATGGTCATACTACCTTCATTTTATTTATTTTACTGTGGTACTGAGGATTGAACCTATGTGAGGGAAGCCCTCCACCCCTCAGCTACAACCCCAGCCCTACATAAACTGTCATAGTCACAGAAAAAAAGGAAGTCATACTCAATGCATTTCCTAATGACATTGATGGGGATATCAGGTAGGCAGCTATGGCAGAGTAGGGAAATATCTTCTACAGGTTTTGGGTATTAATGCAATCTTAACTGCAGAGATGGATGATGGAGGTCTGCTAAGTTTAATACTTTTTGAAAAATTTATCCATTATTTACTAGACTGTTAGGTCAGATGGAGAAGTTAAAATAAATGGCTTATTAAAGGGCCTAAAATAAGTCAAGGAAGGTAATTTTGGCTTTCAACCTGCTTTGTCAGCTGTGGCCACAGCACATACATGTATTACTAGTCTCATGATGAGCATGATTCATCTGTGTCCTCCAAAATTATTCCCATTTTAAAGATGAGAAAACACAGGTTTCTGGATATTAAATGGAAACTCAGCTGCGCAGAGAGAACTAACCAGAGGTGGAACTATATGAAATTCCTTCAAAGTGCCTCAAAAACTGATTTGCTCCTGATGTAAAGGATGTGTCTAAACAAATATTATTTTATTTCCATTTTGAAGAGAGTACCTAGAGAAGACATCCTAGGAGCAAAAAAAATTTTTTTTTTTTTTTTGCTCTTTATGTTAAGTAATTCTTGGAAAGCTGAGCTATCAGTTCCTAGAGTTCTTTTGAAGTAAATGCTTGCAGATTACAGGGTACAAAAAAAGCACATCACATTCCCAGAGTCTGAGTATGACTCAGAAAAGAAATAAATCTAAAAGGCTCATGAGAAATTTTGAAGAAAAATATGTAACTATTTCTAAAAATATATGTCCTTTTTTTGCTATTTCTACAGCATATCATTAGAAAACAATAAATTATGATGTTTATTTCTAGGATTTGCCAAATCTTATTCTATATGATTTTGTATTAATGTCTAAAACCCAGAAAAGAGAATGCATGATTCACTGTCAAAATCATTTTTAAAAATCTTCAAGGAAGAGAGTGGATATTTTAGTGAATGTGTCATTCAAGAATTTACTTAACCAATGATTTGAGTAAATATATTCATTTTTCTGCAGCTGTAGAGAAGTGAGAGTTTTCTTATTTATATTTCCTGTTAGAATTTTCAAATATAAACTGTAGAATTTCATTTGAAAAAAAACCTCCAAGTACAAAACATACAAGATGCCTACAACACAAACCCATGGGGATAAAAATGTAATCATTTAATAATTAAAAGCAAAACATTGTTTTCTTGAAATCCAAATCTATCTACCATTTTGAATACACTTTCTTATCTTTGAAGTCAGAAACAAAAGAAATGCAGGAAAATGTCTTGAACTGCCAATTAATACATGGGACCTCTCTAAAATTTCAATAATCATTAAAAAATTCAAAATCTAAAGATTATTAAAATATTTAGAGAAATATAAAATAAAATTCCATCATAGACACAATTAAATAAAATTGATGATATAAAACAAGTGAATATTTATAAACTCAAGTTTAATGTTATTTGTGGAAATTATTGCTATTGAAGAAATGTGATGCTCACTGTCACAGAAACTGAAAGAAATTACAGCATTTGTGACCATGATAACATGCAAGAACACAACATTACTCACCTGAACACTAACCATACAATCCCAGGGACCTGGTTAAAGAGAATATACATCTTGGAAGAGGTAAATAATAATCTGTGTGAAAAATGGTTACTAGGAGCCAGTCACATTTTTAGTTATAGTATATTAAGTTTAAGAAATAGTATAAAACACCATGATTAAGTTTTGTATATGTGCAATATGCATGTGATATTTCACATGTATATATTTTTAGAAAGAAAATATGTAGTTTTATGAGAAAATAAATATCATCAGAAACACATAAAAACACACATCCCATGTGTAGATGATAAAACTAATCATTACAAAGAAGAAAAATTTCGCCAAAATTAACGTACAATATATTCCAGTAAAATTGCTATGTACCTATATGAATATATCAGAGTAAATTCTACTTTTATGTGTATCCATAAAACAATAATTTATAAAATTTTAAATAAATGGAAGAGGTGGTAGAAAGAGAGGGAAAGTGAAACTACTGGGAAATAAAATAGAGCAAACCATATTCCTTGCTTCTATGATTATATCAAATGATGCCAAATATTATATGTAACTATAATGCAATAATTAACAAATCAACATTCTTTGCTGTTAATGAAATAAGAAACTAAATCAAAAGTTCTAAAATTTATCTACAAAATTATATATAATTTTAGCCAAAAAATTTTTCAATTAAAAGAGCAAAAGGAGTACTTATCATTACCTGATATTCATGTATATTGTGAAACTACTATTTCAATAATCATCAAGGAATCACATTATATACAAAATCCATATATAAATTCATATATATTTAAAAATTATACACTTAATTGCAATAGAAAAGTCTAGATAAATCAAGCCATAACAAGACCAATCTCACCAACTAACTTAGACCCTGAGTCAAAATTAAAAATAAAAGTACTAGGGTTATATCTCAGTAGTAAAGTATCCCAAGGTTCAACTTCCAGCAACACATACAACAAATAAAGAAAAAGAAAAACAAAATTAACTACCTCAGGAGGAAGCAAGGTCCCTTTAGACCTCAGCTGCATTCCCACAGAAAATGGCATGTGGAGATTTGATCATAATAATGGGTCCATCTGTCAATCACCAGCATGGGGTGCACTGCTCCACAGGAGGACTCAGGCCTGCAGACTCCAGAGGCTGCAGAGAGTCCGGGTCTGCAAGTTCCAGTTCCTTCACAGCCAGTTCCGCAGTTCCAACAGCCTCCCTCCCCATGCTCATGATGCCACTGCCCACTCATCATTTCCTGCTGCTCGGGAGCCAGTCCTTGTTCCTAGGGATCTTCATCCCATACACAGAAGAGCAACATGGTACTCCAAAGCAGGAGTGAATGCAGAGAGCCAAACGGCTGATATAGTGAACTCAGGGGAAGTGGAGAATGTGGCGGAAGTCTGCCCCCACCTCCCTGGCAGCCCACAGCATGGGACAGATCTAAGTGCTCCTGATTAGACAGGGCCTCACACCTGCCCCTGGAGTCAGAAATCCTTCTCTGTGAGTGACAGTGCATAGTATCCAATCCAGGCATGAATAAGGCCAGAAGGACAAGTTCTTGGTTGCAGCATTTTGCATTTTTTTTTTTGAGGCTTGGTAATTGCTCCCCAAAGCCTGAGGCTGCGATATTTTAAGGCAATGTTTTCTTCCAAAAATGGAATATAGTGTAACCAGCAGAACATTTCCATTTAACATAGCACACAAGGTCATTTCATTTTATGGATTATGTGTGCCAGTATATTGTTCAAGAATGAAAATAATATGACAATTACTATAAAATATTATTTAACTTTTCTGCCCTCTGTTCTTATTAGGAGACAGACAACTTTGAATGGGAACAACCCCTTAAGGCAACATTATCCAATGGAAACACCTAAGGGGCAACAGTAATTTAAGTATTTCTAGTATTGATAGTATAAAACAAAAGAGTTGGAATTGATATTAAGACCATAAACAGCCTTTCAAGAATATTACCTTTATGTGACTTATAAAATACTATGAATGAAGTATATGTGCTTTTGGAACTACACCCTCAAGTTTGACTCTCTCCATCATTTCTCATTTGACAGTAGCCACACTCCACATTTGAGGACTACAGGTCCCCTATTGTCAGAGACTTAAAGAGTGTGATCTATCTCTTTATATGCTAGTGTTGAGAGATAGAGTTCCCCAATAATATTTCTCTTCAGACCTAAAGTTAGATGAAACAATACCCTGAGTGGGAGAAGGAAGTTCCAACCAGGAAGTTTCCCAAAGAAGATCATTCTTTCTCACTTCATACTGACCACAGGTTTTTTACATTGCAGATATCATAAAGCAGAAAAAAAAATGGGTTTCTTAGGGGTTAGGGACACATAGCCAGCAAAATTCCATGGCCCTGACTCTATTGTTTCCATATATGAAATGCAAACTTATTTGGCAATTTGGGGTTAGACATATGGCCAAGTTGTAATATCTGTTTCCTCCTATGCATCTACTCCCACAATTAATAAACAGGTGGACTGGGACTTAGGATGATCTCTGTCTGATCCCAAAGTCAAAATAGTTCCACCCGATCACAAGACTCTTTAAATATTTCTTATTCTCATCAGGCTTGGAAAGTGACAATTATTCAAAACAGCAGAATTTGTTATATATGTACATGAAATCCAGTCCCGCATATTTACATAGCATAACACAAACAGAACATTCTCATATACATGTATCATCTTGGGACTCCCATTCCAGAACCCAGGGAATCCTGATGCAGTTTACATCAAGAGCAAACACCAGATGGAATTCATCTGAACACCCACTTACATATCAAAATATAGGTTGATGTCAAATAAGTGGGAGGTTAAATCAGGGTTTATTAATTATAGAACAGGCTCACCTAGAGGGATGAAAAATACGACCACACCCTATGTTTTCAAGTCAAAGTGGGGCATGGGCTATAGAGCCAAGGAGCAGTGATTTTTTTTGAGGGCATAGAGCAAAAGGAGGCCAAGGAGGAACATATAATTATTGGCAGTACCATGAAACATCAGATCATTGGAATCTGGATTTCCAACAAGAAGCATTGACATATTGTGTTGGGGTATGTGGATAATATGAGTGCCTATGATAAAAGGTAATATTTCTGAAATAAAATGATATGTCAGAAAATGGTTAAGCACTATCCAAACTTAGACTATGAAGGAACAAATGAATCACATCACATCCACGGCATTGAAAGACTGAACTACTTCAAGAAATGAAATCTATTACTGGAATATTATAAAGACATTGAGGACACACTCCTTACCTGATGGGGCTATAGAGATTTGGTTTTTGGTATGGTACAGTGATGAAAAACCTGTGGGTTACTTTTACCTCATTACTTTGTGCAAACTTTTCTCCTCTTTGTTTTAATACTTTCCTAGAAAAGGTTGGTTTTTACATTTTCTAAAAGAACTAGATGTACAGTGGAGATGACAGGTATGTGGGCTTCCTGGGCCAGGGAGTTAAAACAAAAACAGTAGCAACAGAAAATAAATATTCAGTGACCAGTAAACATTGAAAATGATGGGGAAATTTGTTTTTCTATTTCTAAATTTATGTAGATTTACAACTATTAATTTGCAAGGGAGAGTAATACAGTCTATATTTCTTTGGAAATGGGAATGTAGATCATTCAAGTGGTAAATTCCTGGAAAAAGGTTTAGGAAAATCCCCATACTTGGATGTTTGTCCTGGATCTATCTTGACCATCTCCAATTCCCACCTGTTGAGACCATTCTCCAGAAGTCTCATTTAACCTTAGACCAGAGATATCAGTGTTGGATTTTTGGTGCACTTGATCTTTACCCAAGGATAATTAATAAGTAACTCCATGAATATTTGCATGAAACTCTATGAAGAGATTGTCTTACATGTAGGACAATAAATAATAAACTCTGATCATCCTGGCTAATTTCCCAGGAACACTCCCCAATGAATATTTTTAACCCAGATTAGTTATTTATAAATATATGCATAGGCCTCAATATGTTGGTGACACTGCATTACAGAATAAAGTCTTTGGATATATATTTGAGTAGAAAAATCTAGTACCCAGTACTTAAGTATCCACCTACCAGTCATGTCCAGCAACACAAAAATGAACGTTCTACACAGATTCTACATTGGAATATTCTGCTCCTATTATGCAGATCCCCTTGCTATTCTTATGCCCTACAGACAGACACAGAAGGAGAATGTAAAAAGATTTTCTCAGATATAATCCCAGATGAGGACTTGCCTGGATGTTCTTCTCTGGGCTGCTCTGTTTCACCTGTGGGTGCCTCCAGATAAGTGGCCATATGGGTCTAGTGTGAGGACTGAGTCAATATCTAAAAATGTTCCTGCTCTGGATATTTTTGTGCCTTAAACTTTGAAGGTTTGCACACATCAAAAAAAAAATGGTGTCTTGCACATCTTTCTTACATGAGCCTAAACAAGGGAATTTCTCTAGAATGTGTTTGGTTATCAGAGACTACATTCTGTGGTCTAGTGCTAATAAATCATCATTTCTTCAAAGTTTAATTACCTGGGCCTCTTCCATAATAAAACCTCTCAAAAGTTTCATTTGGAGTGCTGATTTGTCATCTCTTCAGCAATCCAAAATTTTACAAACAGGGAATGGCCTTTCAGCCCCTTGGGAATTTGTCAATACACTATTGCCTACTTTGGTGGAGGCTCATAGGAGGTCTGCAGGTGCCCTGGAGAAGATTTGAATCTGAACATTAAACCTTATTTTTCTCTAAGTGAGTTTAATCTATATCTTGATCCTGCATTCTAGCTGAAGGTAGAAAATCAAATTCATTTCAGAATATACCTATCAGCTCAGAAGGGTGTCAAACCAAGCTACTTCTGGGTTCACTAGCTCACTAGTGAAAAACATCTCCAGTGGTCACATTGATGGCAGTCTTGCACAAACCCAGGTCAACCTGGTTGCTGACCCATGTTCCAGGTCAGTCACCTCGGATATTGGTCAGTGGTCACTCAACTGCCTCTACAAAGCTTGCAAAGGCACTGCCCACATGAGCATCCTTAATTGTAGTTGAACACTCTGTGCTTTTCAAGAGAATAAAAGAGCATCTTGAACTACTTGCCCCGGCCTGCTTGTCTTGATGCAAACAGAACTGACTTATTTATAACAGGAACTCTCTGTGCTATCTTGCTCCCCATGTTTCTATGATGTATAAAAGTCACATGATACAGAGAATATTCATTGTTAAAAAGGGCTTAAGGGTCTCTCTCTTTATGTAAAAAAAAAATTAACTTTCACTGTGAGTCCATGAAGCTGATTCCAGATTTTCATAACTGTGTAAATAACTCCATAGATGTGTCAATAGATAAATATATAAAGACTCTCACTGATCCACTAAAATGCATTCTTTTTCTCTTTGCCATAGTTAATGTGGAAGACCTTGAGACTCCCTGCTCCCTGGGAACTCTACAACTTTGCTGAATGGGGATGGTGGGTTAGTTCCCTCTGCTCCTCTGTGCAGCATGTCCAGAATGTCTACCTTACTCTCAATCTGTGACAATTTTGGCAAACTCCACTGGGGTAGTGATTCAGATACATGATAATGTACCTAAAGTGATTTTATCATCAGGCTATGATGACATCAATTTGATTCTATGTTCCTTATCAGTAATTTTTATTTTTGCTTTCATTAACAGTATCCAAGGTAATTTAGTGACAAGTTTTGCTCCATTTATGAAATGGGAACAATGGTTCTCTTAAAGGATTTCACTGGGAAAGGTAAGGCACATGCCCAGGATTCCATTAATGCCCTGTAAAAAGTTGTCTAAAATCCACTGGGATGAGAAGAGGGAAGGGAGCCAGTAACAGAAGAAAAATGCAACATCATGGGGCCAGAAGTCACAATTTCCCCCATGAAGTGTAGGCTTATAGTATCCAGGACTAGTCTTCAGGTTTTGATGAGAGAGATAGGCCATTTACTTAGCTAGGGCCATTTTCCTAAAGGTCATTTCCTAGTGAAGTCAAACTTAGACTAGAACAAATGCACCCAAGATCCTCCCTGCTGTGGGCATGCCATGTGCCTCTTGGAGTCAAAACTTGAAGTCAGTACACTCTTGGCTTATTGGAGCTCATTTACTGAGGCCATCCCTATCAGGTACATCAGATCAGGTGTTGGAACTGAAAGCTAGCACAGACTCTTGATCATGACAGACAGGGCCCACTCTCTTCTAGGATTTTCTGACCAAGTTCAAGTAGCAGTCCCAACAAGAAGCAATGACAGTAAGAAAATCGTTACTATAATTTTATCCTAGTGTTAACAAGCAGCATGTCAATATCAGCTTTAAACAGTGCTGAGGAAGGAACTCCCTGGTGTAGTCCTATGGGGTTGCAGGCAGCAGAAAGAGAGAAAAATAAGACACAGAGAACTGTAGCAACCCCACTAGCAAGGTACAAGTGTTCCTTTTTCTCCACATCTTCGCCAACACCTATTGTTCCTTGTATTCTTGATAATCGCCATCCTAATTGGGGTGAGGTAGGAATCTTAGGGTAGTTTTGATTTGCATTCTCTTATACTAATATGTTTAACATTTTTTTCATATATCTGTTGATTGCTTGTAGATCTTCTTCTGTGAAGTGTCTTTTCATGTTCCTTAACCCATTTGTTGATTGGGTTACTTGAATTCTTGGTGTAGAGTTTCTTGAGTTCTTTATATATTCTGGAAATTTAGTGCTCTATCTGAAGTATGAGTGGCAAAGATTTGTGGAGATTCCTTAGAAAACTTGGAATGGAACCACCATTTGACCCAGCTATCCCACTCCTTGGCCTATACCTAAAGGACTTAAAATCAGCATACTACAGAGATGCAGCCACAACAATGTTCATAGCCACTCAATTCACAATTGCCAGATTGTGGAACCATCCTAGATGCCCTTCAATTGATGAATGGATAGAGAAACTATGATTGATATATATATATGATATATATATATCATATATATATATATCATATATATATGTATGGATAAAGAAATGGATAGAGAATGGATAGAGAAACTATGATATATATATATATATACAATGGAATATATACAATGGAATATTACTCAGCAAGCATTGTACCACTGAGCCACAACCTCAGCCCTATCCCGGTTTTCTGACTCTGATTTCTGTAAGGGTTTTACTATTACTTCTTTAATTGTTTTTTACTTGTTGATGGATCTTTATTTTATTTATCTGTGGTTCTGAGACTTGAACCCAGTTTTGAGGCAACTGACTTGGAAATTGAAAAACACATCAATATATGATAAGTTATAAGAGATCAATGACATCACTGCCACTAGAGAGAATGTCTGGAGACCCCTCTGGGAAAATTGTATTCCACTATCATCCTGGGGAAGTAAAGCACTATTATTATCTCCATTATTTATTCAAAGTAACAAGGCCAGGAAATTTTAAAATATTCAAACCAACTGTGTTGAAACCAGAACAAGAATCCAGATCTCCAGTGTTCTGTTCTAACACATTTCTCCCACCTGGCTATGTTGCCTTTTACAAGACCCATCAGATTACTATCTGAGTAGTGTTTAGACTACAGCTGTTATCAAAGAAATAAAAAGAAAAGAAAAAAATATTAGAGAAACCCCTTTATAATGCTGGAGTGGAGCTAGCCAGGACTGGAAATTTTCTACCCAAAAGACAATCTTTTATCTTAATTTTATCCTGCTGAATATTGCTTCAAAAGTGAATATTTTGTTTAAAAATGTAAATATATATATATGTACATATATATATATATATATACATTTCAAGATTATAAGAAAAAGTATGGGGTCTTTCTAGCACTTATGCAAACTGAATTATATTGATTTTGGTGATATGTAAGGCATTCTCTAGCTTTTAAAAAATTTGTGCATATTGTGATTTTACTCATTCTATATATTCAATTCTGTTTTTAAAAAAGTGAATATTCTGGCCTTTGGCACTCCTGACATGACAATGATCACTCCTCAAGACACTCATGAAACAGAAGAAAAGTAGATCCAAATCTCCATCATGTTGGCTTAAGACCAGACTTCCTACAAGACTCCCAGAGAGCAAGAAATAAAAGCAAGAATCAATAAATGGGATGGATTCAAACTATGAAGATCTTTCTCAGCGAAACAAGAATGTGAAAAGAGACCCCATGGAATGTAAGAAAATTTTTTCCACAGGCACTTCAGATAGAGCAAATAATCTCCAAACTTTATGAAGAACCTAAAAATTTTACAACAAAGCAAAAAGAACTCAATCAATAATTGGGCTAAGGAACTGGACAGACACTTCACAGAAGAAGATATACAGGTGATAAAAAAATATATGAAAAGTGTTCATCATCTCTAATAATTAGAGAAATGCAACAATTTTGTCTCACTCCAATTAGAATGGCTATTGTCAAGAACATAAGCAGTATGTTTTGGTGTGGATATGGGGGAAAAGGCACACTCATACAATGCTGGGTGGAGTTGCAAATTGGTGCACTCACTCTGGAAAGCAGTATGGAGATTCCTCAGAAAACTTGGAATGGGCTCACATTTTGACACAGCTATCCCACTCCATAGTTTAGGCCCAAAAGGACTGAAGATCAGCATACTACAGTGGCACATCCAGAGCAATGTTTATAGCTGCTCTATTCACAATAGCTAGATTGTGGAACCAACCTAGATACCCTTTAATGAATATAAAAACTGGTATATACATATACAGTGGAATATTACTTAGATATAGGGGAGAATAAATTATTGCATTTGGCAGGATGGAATTGGAGAACTCAACAAGGTTTCAAAGACCTACATGATAACCATTAAGACCTACCAACTGTATGCATAATGGGAACCCAGGAGAGAAAAGGATAGAATATTTGAGCAATGTCCAAAAACATCCAAAAAGTCTTTATGAACTCCAATACAAATACACTATAAAAGATGCACACTTAAATTCATCACAGATAAAAACTACCAAGAATAAATATTAAGAGAACTTTATTGAAAGCAGAAAGCTCACTCCATATAAGGAATGCTCAGTAAGATTAATAGAAGGGCTAGGTTTGTAGCTCAGTGGTAGAGGGCTTGCCTAGCATGTATGAGGCACTGGGTTCAAGTCTCAGAACCCCAGATAAATAAAATAAAGATCATCAACAAGTAAAAAACAATAAAGAAGTAATAGCAAAAACCCTTACAGAATCAGAGCAGAAAACTGGGGTAGGGCGAGGTTGTGGCTCAGTGGTACAATGCTTGCCTAGCATATGTCAGGCACTGGGTTCAATCCTCAGCACCACATGAAAAATAAATAAAGTTATGTCTACCTACAACCTAAAAAAGAAAAATAAAAGAACACAGCAAGATTACATATTCAAAGTGCTGAAAGAATGTAAACCAAGTGTTTATATCCAGAAAAATTACCATTTAAAAGAGAGAGAAATTAAGGTATCAGAGATAAACAGAAACTGAAAAAGCACTTGCTAGTAGTCCTGTCCTATAAGAAGTACTAAATGTGTCCAGTAGCTGAATTAGAGGACATACAATGTAGATGGTAACTTTGAATCCATATAGAGCTATAAAGTATGTAAGTAATAACTGTAAGCAAAACAAACAAAGAAAAAAAAAACAATTTTAGTAACTCCTTTCCCTGGCATTTATATAGTCATAATTTGTAAAGATGCATTTTATAACAGTAATAGCAAACCAAACTTTACTGTTTTTAACAGGCTGACATAACAAAAAGTAGGGCTGGGGATATAGATCAGTTGGTAGCATGCTTGCCTTGCAAGCATAAAGTCCTAGGTTTGATCCCTAGCATGACAAAATAAAAATAAAAAATAAAAATATATTAAAAAAAAAAATTAACAACTACTGAATGCAGTTAGAGCAAGCTTAGAGAAAAAATATAAAGCTGCATACATAAAAAACAAAGATCATAGGCCAAAATCTTCACAACTTAAGATGCTGAAAAAAGAGCAAACTAATCCAAAGTAAGCAGGAGAAAGGAAATAAAATAGAAAGAGAAAAAGAGAGAATTTTGGAAATCAACAAGTTTAAATCAGGAGATCAACAAAGTATGAAGGGGTTGTAAATTAGTGGTGGAGTCCTTGCCTAGCATGTGTAAGGCACTGGATCAGATTCCTATTACCACATATAAATAAAATAAGGTCCACTGACAAACTAAAAAAATACTAAAATAAAGAAGTATGAGAAGTGAAATCTGATGAAAGGCAGGCAGTCACAGTGATGATTGTTAACATTCTTGGTAAGTGACAGAATAAGCAGACAAAAAAATCAAAGATATGTAAGGCCCGAATAACATAGTATCAACTAATTTGACCTAACTAACATTTATATAATACCCCCCACACAAATACAGCAGACTACAAAATTCTTCTCAAGTGCACATGAAGCATCATAAAAACAGATCTCACTAAACTCAAACAACTAAAATTATTCAAAATATTTATGAACCATAAACTAGCAATCAAAAGCAATGATATGTGGGAAATCACCAAATATTTTTTAACTACTTCACAGGTCAAGAAGAATGGAAAGGACAATAAAAAACCCTGAGTGAAAAGTGAAAATATCACCATTGAAAATCATGGGATGCAACTAAACAATGTTCACAGGAAAATTCTTGCATTAAATACTTTTATAAAAATTAACACTGTGGGCTTGGGTTGTAGCTCTGTGGTAGAGCACTTACCTAGCACAGTAAAGCACTGGTTTTGATGCTCAGCACCACATTAAATAAATAGATAAATGAAATAAAATAAAGGTTAATTTTTTTAGGAAGTTATTAATTTAAGCTTCTACTTTAAGAAACTAGAAATATCTGGGCACTGTGGCACATGCTGTAATCCTGGTGGCTTGGGAGGTTGAGAAAAGAGGATCACAAGTTCAAAATAAGCCTCAGTTTTAGTAAAACCCTGTCTCTAAACAAAATATGAAAATGGTCTGGGGATGGGTGTAGCTCAGTGGTTAACTGCCCCTAGGTATTATCCCTGGTAACAAATAAAAAAATTAAATTAAATTTAAATTAGAAAAACAAAGGACTGAGGATATGCCTCAGTAATTAAGCACCCTGGTGTCATGTCCCTCACCCGCAAGAAAGCACGACACAGGAATCTTCCTTCAGCAGTTTAATCAGGACCTTAATATTATAAAACCATGGTTTTTCTTCTTCTTCCTCTTGAGCCGAATTCATACACTTTTATACTCTTGCAATAGCCAATCTACTTTTGCCACTTGGCCTATGTTCATAGGTGCTCCCACTTGCAACAGTTGGCTTAACCAAATATGGGCTTGTTTACCTAGAAAGCACTTCAGGAAACCAGCGCCATCTTATCATGGTGGTGAGGCGGCTCGCCACAGCTCCCCCTTCTTTATTTTATGAACACAGGTGAAGGCAGAGGCCCTATCCTACTGTGCAAAAGTGGCAAATAGTGAACGTCAGTCCCAGAGTGGCGCCTTCTCGGGGCCTGATATCACCTAAGCCGATGCCTTTTTTTCGTAGGGTGGGATGTGGACATCAAACCCACATGCAATAGGGCATGCCTTCCTTGAGGTTCAAAAATAAAACTCTCAAGTGCAGTGCTTTGCTTCGCATCCTGTGTCCATGAATACGTAGCGGTATGGAAAACCATACTAGGGGGAGCTTATCCAGCTTACGCAACTGCAAAGGCCTGAGGTAGGAAAACACATTACTCTTCTTGCCAACGCTGCACAATACAGGGGCACCATAATGAACACAAGGCATACAGTAACAGTTCTCTCCTCTAACATTATTGTTATAGCTCAAGATTAAGGTGGAAGTTACAAGGTAATTGAAGCTTTAATTAGTACAAGAAATCCCTAGGATGTAAATTCACAGTCCTCAAAGAAAAGTACATAATAATTACAGCAGTACTCTGCAGACACCTAGCGTAAATGATAATTCTAACTCGAACAGAGATATATTAAAAATGTCACTTATTCCCGTGCCAGATTAGCCAACCACACAGAAGGTGACACCCCTTGTTCAATGGCTAACACAGCTTGAATTAACACCGCCTTTTCACGTGCTTGACGCACTCTTAGCTTGCAAATAAACCAAAGGCAAAGGCAAATGCCTGCAAAACAAATACATCCAAAGATCCCCACACCAACCCATTCTTTAAAATAACTAAAGGCAGAGGTGAGCCAGTTAGAGAACTGACTCAAAGTAACAGGCTCAACACGAGTGTCATTTAAAATCGCAATCTGCAATAATTGTTGATTCATCATCTTCACAGCTTCTAGGGACCAGTTGCCTGCAAGAAAGGCGGAAATCAAGTGGCTTTGATTTTTTGCTTCTTCATATCTTACTGGAGTTATACACATGTGTTTATGATTCCCGATGCATCCAACTTGTGCAATGTTGAAAAGTTCATCCAACTGTACTTGTAGTAAATCTATCCTTTGATTCGCCGCCAAGATCCCTGATAGGATATGTCTGTTGATGTGGTCCTGGGATTCCAGTACCTGTGCAGTTTGCTGTATGACTTGATTAATGGTTTGTGTTGTTTGAACTTGATTGGTCATGGCTAGAGCAGCGGTAGTGGCTGTAGCAGCAGAGACAGCAATAGCAGTTATTATGGCTGCGGTAATGCCAAAGTCTCTCTTTTCTCTGAAGAGGTTCACCAACGGAAAATTATCTGGATTGACCTCCACGGGACAGGTACAAAGGTGGGTACCTTTACAATCACAGCAACAGATTCACTACCGTTCCAAACACTCTGAAAGCAGGCAGGTAATATTGTCATTAGAACAATTTAAAATCACTTTTGAACTGTTCGATAATAGAAATAGAAAAGGGGGGGCAGGCGGTGAACAATGTCTGTCCAGCCGCCAGAATTATCATGTGCATCCAAAGTTAAAAAATTAATGGTAAAAAGAGCCAAAGACAAACGCTCTTTAGGAGTATGGCTTGCTCCTATTACCCCTTTTTGTCTTTGTAAAAGTTCTTTAATCGTTTTATGAGCTCTCTCCACGATTTTCCTGACCTTGGGGGTTGTAAGGTAAGCCATGAGTCAGTTGCACTCCCATAGTGGAGCAGAAAGAGGTGAATTGTTGACCAGTGTACGCCGGCCCATTATCTGTCTTCAAGGAGCATGGAAGGCCCCAGGTGGCCCAAGCCTCTAGGCAATGGGAGATGACATGATGGCCTTTTTCTCATGCTAAAGCAGAGGCATGCATAACTCCAGAAAAAGTATCTACTGAGACATGAACATATTTTAGGAAACCAAACTCTGCAATATGAGTTACATCCATTTGCCAAATCGTAAGAGGTCGCAAGCCTCGGGGGTTAACACCAAGAGAAGGGAGATGGTGAAATGGAACACAATGGGAACAATCTAAGACAATCTGTCTTGCTTCTGCTCGAGGAATAGAGAAGCACTTATGAAGTGTTTGGGAGTTAACATGAAACTTATTATGAAAGTCTCGAGCACTGTCAAGAGAAGAAAGAAAACAAATTGTGCGGGTAGCGCATCTGCCCTTGCGTTTCCTTCAACAATAGGTCCAGGGAGAGACGTATGAGCTCTTATATGTACAGGATAAAAGGGTGCAGAACGGCCCAAAATCAAATTTTGTAACTGAGTAAATAAAGATGAAACCTTGTTGTTAGGATTGATGGCACCTACAGTTTACAACACCTTAAGTGCTCCTTAGAGAAGTTCTTTTATTCCCTGGGTTCAGGCTGACTGAGGGCAAAAGATCCAAATACTGGTGTATCTTGCCTTCTGTACTCCAATCTCTAAGTTTGATCTTAATCAATCCAGCAAGCCAGTCTCACCAGTCATAAAGTAAGAGTACTGGGCTTTAACTTTAATGTTCATAACTTTACAGTTATTTACCCTTTATCTAACTGGAGTCTGCATTAGTTCTGGAAGTTACCACTATTTGTTCTGGTATCTGTTACCACCATTTGTTAGGTGATGGCTTATTATCACAAGTTACCTAGGTTGCGTATTCTTGAAGCAGCTACTTCTGCAAAACATTAATAGGTAACAGTTTTACAAAATGAAATAAGTAAGAGTAAAAATATATTTTGCTTGTATAATAGCTATTTCAAATTTTGACTGAGAACCACATTATATTCCCTATTTGAGATTATAGTAATTTTACAACAAAAAAACCAATCTTTTGATTATAACTTTAAATAAGCTGAAGTCTGACTTATTTTGGAGTCACTTTAACATGCAGTAGGTGGGAGGCAGAGCCTTATCTCAGGTAAGGCGTGGCTCCTTACAAATCTTAAGTGTTCTAATCCTACAACTAATTTTGCCCCTTTTGCCATGACCAGCATGACCAAATTTTCAAGTTCAGTGAGGGTCAAAGGAGTATTAGAAAATAAATGTTTATAAACACAGATTTTGAAGATTAAGCTGAGATCAGATGGAGCTCTGTTGTCTGATGGAAATGTAGATCTAAAGAGTTATGTTAGCAACATTTATACATGTTTTATTATAAAGTTAAAGACTATGTAAGCATTATTCTTTGTTTTAGGAGAGTTACAGAGACTAGACCATCTACATAACCTTTTCTCACAACTGCAAAGTGCAATGTTAGGAACTCTGTGTAGCTCTCAAAGAAGTCCACTGTCCAAAGTTACTGTAAGGTGGGCAGGAACTAGAGAAGGGAACTGATGAAACACTGGTTATCTAGCAAAACAATTTCTTTCCACCCAAGAGCTGTGTGCTTGATATCAATGTAAGAACTGATAGGACTCTTGTACAGAGCCTCCCCAGGGAGGTTACTGCCACAGCAGTTAGGCATCTTGTGCTCCTACACAGGAACACTTCCAGGCACCAGGCATGCTACAGTCATGAAGTTAGGAGCCCAATCTCAGTCATTGTTGTCCCATTTTGCTATAATGCATTATACTCTTTCTTAAATGTCATTTTAAGAAGTTTATAATATATTGATTTTTGAGTTCATATAAACATCAGTTAACACAGTCTAACATTATATCCAAACAGGAATCAATCAAAGAAAGACTGAGAGAGCTTTTAACTTTTCTTTTGTGTAGCAAAATGCTTTTACCTTCTACAATATGAACCTTTAAACAAATCAGGCTGTCACTAACTCTTAGATATATATTTACATTTAAATTTTTATCTCAGTGAAATAAGTAACCAATGTTACATATACTTACTGATAAGATGTCCCATAACAGAACATTAAACGATAGAAATAAATCCCCAATTAAAATTTACTCTTTATAAGTTTAAGATTACCATTACAGACAAGTTTAATCTGGAGAATAGAACAGCTTGATAAATTCCCTGTTTTAAAAACTTGTATACCTGAAAAATATGAACACATTTAATATACAACTAGTGACCATTTCACAAGTACCTCGACTTTTTTTTTTTTTATGAAAAATGTAGACTCTGTAACATAGTACAATACTCTAACAGTTGTTTAACCATAATGGTATAAACCCCAATTTTTAAGACTAATTGTTCTAAAGAATAAAACTTAATAGACACAAAGTTAAGAGCAAATTAGTGTTTCTAAGAAATCCTTGTTATTTTACCATGTCATTTTACCATGTAGATTAAACTTGGTGTACATCAGAACATTAGTATTTCACCTTAGGAAAAACCTTTAATAGCTTTAGCTGTCTCACATACACACAACCAACTCAGTTTCACACAAACATGTTGAAACTTGCCCTTTACTTACACACAGACTTTCTTAGCACTTTCTTAGACCCTCATGTATTTCATCACACAAGCACTTTCTTACCCAGAAACATTTTCCTTTCCTTTTTACTAAATATATTTCCATACCCAGACCCTTTTATTTTCTCTTTCCTATCTGTTGACCCCTTTTTGTTCACATTCTGAAACAACTCTTATGAAATTTCTGAATTTAGATAAATTGTTCTATTTTAATAAGATTAAATATTTTGTTGTTTATAGTACTCTAATTGAAACACAGTTGAAACCTTTAGAACCCTTTGTATATAGAATTGTACTTGTTAAGACATAACTCTTAGTAACCTTGTTTTTAGTTTAGTGATGACACAAAGCAAGTTTAAACCCTTTTTATTTACCAACCTATGAAAGCACCAATAATGTTTAAGTATGATACTCCATGGAATTTAAGGAGTTAAGAGTACTTGATGTTATTAACAATGAGCATTTTAATTTATAAATTAATCAGATGTCTCTACAAACACATTTAAGTAATCCCATATATGTTAACTCTAATTTACTTATTCTGTAAAAACCAAGAAAGCAGGCAGGTGTCCTGAACAGCATTTGCTGTCTCTTTCCTGTTGAAGAAAAGTCCTAGAAACAATTGATATTAGACATTGTTTAACATCAACATTCCATTAGTTTGACCACCTAGAGACTTGCAAGTTATTTTTAAAGACATGTCACTTTTATTAGTTTACTCAATTAAATTGAACCTTTTTAAATCACGTGAATAAAAGTATTTGGATCCATTTTTAAATTTAATTTTAGGAGCGCTCAGTTTTGATGCAGACAAGACATGACACCAGACAGCACGACATACAAATACACAAAATCAAAGGCCTTGTAACTTTATAGGTGAATCTCCATTGCAATGTAACAGATGTTCAAAAACTTTAGTTGAATAAAAATAGAACTGATCAAAAAGAAAAAAAAATCATTAACCTAGGTATGCAAGATCAAATTATGAGCTCAAAAATACAGCATTAAAGAAAAACAAAACAAAACAAGAATCCTGGAAAATGAGTTAATTCTGTGTAGCAGTCCAGAAGTTTAAAACAGACACCCTTTTGTTTTCTTTTTCTTATCTTCAGGTTACCCCCCCTTTCCCACTGAGATTGTTGCAGTTTACATTCCAATGCAGGCTTCAGCCAGGCCAGGCAGGGGGGAGGGAGGATCACCCAGGACTTTTTTTTTTAACCCTTTTTCTTCCTGGTGAGAAATCAGGTTAGGTTTGAATGCAGAAAATCACAAAACATTATTTCTTACTACTTTTGAGGAATGGAGCTGCTGAGATCTCTGCCTAGGGGGAGGATTGCTTCAAGGACATGGGTGTTCCCTCCCTAGGTGGCCATGGAGCTGCGTGGAAGGGATCAGGAGGGGGGCCTTTTTTCTGTCTCTTGTGATAGTTTTTCTGATTTAATAAGCCCTTATTTAAAAACCAAGGGGCTTTGTCTTCTACAGTTTTTAAAAACTTCCTAGCTAAGAAAACCTTTAAAGGTGCTCCATTAGCCTTTAATAAAGCCTTTAATAGTCCTTCCATGCAAAGGAAGGCAGCGGCTAAGCCTGCATTTGTTAATGGGCCACCTATTTCTCTACAAGCTTTCATCCATGCCTCTATGTCTTTGCTATTAATGGATTAATAGCATTTCTGCATTCTCTTGTACATTGTTCATATACTAATTGTTTAATTAAAGGCATAGCTACATCAGCATCCCTGAAGATCTTCCCTGCTGCATCTACCATTCTAGCCATGAAATCTGAAAAAGCTTCTGTGGGGCCTTGGACAATTTTTGTTAAGTTACCTCGCACCTCTCCTTTATTAGGAAGTGCTTTCCAGGCAGCAATGCAGATCTTATTAATTTGTTCATAAACCTCTAATGGAAAGTCTGTTTGCTGATTGGCAAATCTACCCTGCCCCAGAAGCATATCCACATCCCAGGCAGTTTTGCCCATAGCTTGGTTATGTGCAGCCTGTTCATTGGCCCCCTCTAACACGAAGACTCTCCAGTCTAAATATTTACCCGGGGAAACACAAGCTTTCACTAAACTGGCCCACTCTGAGGGGGTCATGCAGAATCTATTGAGCCCCTCTACTTGGGCGATAGCAAAAGCAGCATCCACACCATAAGTGCGGACAGATTCTGCTATATTCTTTATCATTTTAAATTCTATGGGTTCTTGATACTTTCCCCCATTATTGTCATGGAATACAGGACAGGCAAACCCCAACTCTACATGGGCAGCCCTCCAAGCTGCAGAGTTAAAAGTTCTACCCGTGCTCGGAACCCCTCCCACATACGGGGGAGGATCATAGGCCAGAGTTGGCTTTTGTTCTTCCTCATAGTCCTTTTGTCTAAAATCTTTTTGCCTCTTAGTTCCCCCTTCTTTTATCTTTACCTTCCGTAAGTGCTGCGTTAGCTCTTTCACTTTCTCATCACCGTCTGATTCTGACTCCCCTGTATCTTCTGGTGTTCTAAGGGCTTTTAAATCTGGGTACAGTCTCCTCTTTGGAATAGTTCCATAAACCTGCTCTCCTGCACTATGTTTCACTCCTTTCTCCAATTGTCCCTGCTCCTGAAGGAAATCCAAATCTTTCCCCAACTTATCCCAGCTGGCAGGAGTCAAGCTTCTGGAGACAGCAAACCATGGGGCTGCCTTATCAATTCTTACAAGGAATGTTTCTAAAGTGCTGCGTTTAACCTTGAGCTCTTTAGAGCGCAACAAAAAAATCTAAAGGCTGTACTAATGAACTAGATGGAGAATTGCCCATAATGAAAGCAGCATTTAGAGCAAGCAGAATGAAAGCGAAACAAAATATTTTCTTTGTTGATCGACGTCGATTAAATCTTTGTTGATGGACTATGCAAAGTCGATTAAATCCTAGTCCACAGACTAACCTTTGCTGATCGACTATACAAAGTCGATTAAATCCTAGTCCACAGACTAACCTTTGCTGATCGACTATACAAAGTCGATTAAATCCTAGTCCACAGACTCCATTTACCTGTGGTACTTACCGGTGCAACCCTCTGACCACTGAAAGTTTGATTCCTGGGTTTCGGCACCACTTGTCGTGTCCCTCGCCTGCAAGAAAGCACGACACAGGAATCTTCCTTCAGCAGTTTAATCAGGACCTTAATATTATAAAACCATGGTTTTCTTCTTCTTCCTCTTGAGCCAAATTCATACACTTTTATACTCTTGCAATAGCCAATCTACTTTTGCCACTTGGCCTATGTTCATAGGTGCTCCCACTTGCAACAGTTGGCTTAACCAAATATGGGCTTGTTTACCTAGAAAGCACTTCAGGAAACCAGCGCCATCTTATCATGGTGGTGAGGCGGCTCGCCACACCCTGGGTTCAAACTCTGGCACAAAAAAAAAAAAATTCAAAATAAGCCCAAGGCAAGAAGTAAATAATAAAGAACATAAATCAATGAAATTTGGCACAGAAATCAGACTAAATATCAATGAAGACAAAATCTATTTCTACTAGTGTAAGGAAAAATACTCATAAAATTGATGAACCTCTAAGCAGATTAACCAAGAAAGAGCAAGGAAGACAGAAAGCAGGATATGTCTATACTGAACTTAGAGACAATAAAAGACTAAAAAGTGATTTAAAGCAACAGCTCTATGCACACAAATTTGACACCAATTCCTTGAAAGACTCAAATTATCAAAATTCACTCAAGAACTAGTAGATAATATGCATAGATACCCTACAGTTCTCTTTTAATTTACTGTATTTTTAAAAAATATCTTCATAAAACTTCATCTCATATGATTCCTCTAATAAAAACTGGTGATCATTCAAGGAGAAATGGCTACAATTAACACAATATCTTTCAGTAAACAGCAGTACCAGAAATATTTTTCAATTCATTTTAAGATACCCATATTAACTCTTATATGGAAGCTAAAGATATTATCAGAAAAAAGAAAAAAAAACTATTGACCAATACCCCTGAAAAATATAAATCCAACAGTTGTAACAAAATTTACTCAAACATGAATGCTTATAAAATTTACAATTAATATACCATGATTCAGGTTTATTCCAGGAAAGAAATGTTGGTTTCCTGAACATTTAAAATCAATATCCTTCATACATTTAATAAATGTCCCATGATTGCAACAGTAGATGGAGTAAGAAAATTTGACAAAATTGAATATCCATTTTAGGTCAAAACTCAAAACTCTGGTTGATAATGTCTCAGTGTGGGCTCATCAATAATAACAAACATATAATCCTAACTTTCCATAGAAATTTCAAGAATTAGCTTATTTATATCTTCAGAGAATCCTGGTAAAGTTTTGACTGGCACTGCACCTTAAATCTATTGCTCAATTTTGGAAAATCTAATATCCTAACTATTTTGAGTGTACCAATTCATAAATAATATGTCTCTCCACTTACTTAGATTCACTCTATTTGCTAGCCACACCCATCATTACCATTTGCTAAGAACATTCTACTCCTTACTACATCAACAAAGTCAATGGAACCAGAAGGAAAACAATGAAGACATATTTAACTGAGCTTCCTGAACTTTTTGAAGCTCCGACTGAAAGTCTTCCCCATTTCCATTGTCCTCATCAGTATCATGTCAGATTCCAAAAAACTGTAGGTGGGAGTTTACTGAATCTGCTTTTGCTTTCTATTCAACCATTGCCTTCTTTTCCCAAACAATATCACATTCTTTCTCATTATCTAAAAAATCCATACAATGCAAGCAAAAGAAAAGATAAAATTAGATGAAGTTCAACTACTCTACAACAAAGATCATCTTTTAACTTGGCCTCAATGTAATCCAAAGGCCAAGTTAACAAGACCTATGAATACCAATGAAGAACAAGGATCACCAAGAGACCCACGTTTTTCAGGTAGCATTGTTTTCAAATATTTTAAATCAGCAGAACCAGGATATGTTAAATAAATAAAATAGATTTTGAATGATCATCAGATCAGGAGGTTCCTTTCCAAAAGATTTCTTTTGAAAAAATTGAATCTACCTACTAGATTTTCTTCTAATGGCCTATGTTTTTCTGAGTCATCCAGGTAGAGTTTCATAATAGCCATTTCAAACTCTTCATCTTAAAGTAAAAACAAGTTTTTCTAATAATTATTTTCAGGGGTTTTCCAAGCCCCAAACCTAGGAATTATCTCCAACTTCATTCATTCCTTCATTCTCCATATGCACACAGTCATTTTGCCAACTAGAAATCCCCAAGGCCTCTCCTGATGTTGGAGCTTTCACTTGTACTCTACTCATGTTTGAGCAGCCTTGCTATCATTTTAGTAGACTTCTAATCTCCTTTTCCCACAACCCAATCCTCTACACCACTGCCCAACTAATTCCAGTAGTTGACAGTGTCAACCAACATGTTTTCTATTTGTTTTTTTCTTTTTGTTTTTGCAGTAATGGGGATTGAATACAGCATTTGCACATGCTAGGCAGGCTGACACTCAGCTACATTCCTAGTTACAACAGGAACTTTATAAATCTCCTTTATCCCTATATGCAAAAATGACATGATTCTTCCTCTTGCCTTCTTGTTCTAACTTTGCTTTGCCCTATATTGACCTTCTTCCTCTTCCTCGGTTGTCTAAATATCAAGTCTCATTCTTATCTTTCTGTAAGACTCTAAAAATGACTGCCATTTGAAAGTCCTCCTTACATGTTTGGAAAGGGCATTGTTCATTTAATACTCAAAACACCCCTGTACATGCCAGGTATTTTTCCCAGCATTTCCCCTCTACAGCTCAGTTTTCCTCTCCTCCAATTCCTGCATGGATTAAAGGCACACAGCATTAAACCATGGACTGCCTCCAGACCTAGCAATGCACAGTACCAATCCGGTGACTCAGAAGGAAATTAGACACCCAGGAGCTCCCGCTTGCAAAGTTCGCGAAGTTGAACCTGCGGGACAGTGCTTGAAAGATCCAGCCCACCCAGCAGTTGCCCTCCCTAGCATGTGCCCTTCCATCCCCTGCCCTGGCACCTGTCTCCAGTGCATGCCTGCCTTGTTCCAGCGACCAGAAGGGTACAGTTGGAGCTGTAGCAGCGCCCACCATCTCTGATCGCCTGGGTCAAACTTTGCCGCCTACCACCTTGTGCTGGGGCCCAGGTTCTCCAGCGCATAATGGGAACCAAGGTGTGGGCGCCTGGGTCGCCACAGCATTCCCCTGTAGAGGTCGGGTGCCCACTGGTTCAGGGGGTGCCACGCCATCACCAAGTAAGGAGAGCCGAGCACCACAGGTGCCCTATTGGGCAGGAAGCACCTGGGCCGACCAGGGAGAGGCGCAGGGCTGACGGGTGGTGTCCCAAGCCCACAAAAGACCTGGGGAAGTTGTCGGGGACAAACCCTCAGCACGCCACCCTCACCACTCGTGACTGAGGCCCGCTTTGAAAACAAAAAGCGCCCACCCCCGCACAGGCTCTGACCTGTGACAGTACAGCCGCCAAGCAAACTCCCATTGCACTGGCTGACTCACACGCTGCCAGCCACCCATTGTCCAGAAAAGGCGGCTCCGCGCCCAGGTCCGCCCCCTGGCGCTGGACTATTTTCAAACTCGCCACGCCCTCCTGCCTGCAATTTCACCCGGGATGCATCGGCTTCCTGCACTGACTGTGGCCCCTAGGGACTCCAGGCAGACACCGCAGTCTGCAAAAAGATCATAATGTGTGGACACATCTGGACACGCAGAAATGGAATCCTACAATGAACAAGAACCAGTTACCAAATGGGCTGAGGCAGAACGTGGTTCAAGAAAGTCTGGGATGCTGGAATAAGGAGTAGACAGGATTATTTCTCAGTAGGTGAATCCAAAAATTAATCACAGCTTCAGGCCACAGGTCAAAGGAGTGATTCATAAGTTCCTAGAGGCCCAGATAAAAGAAGCTGTGCTGAGCTCCCTTCTGAGCCAGAGAGACAGGACCCACCAGCCCTGTCCCTGGACACTTCTAAGAATATTCCTGGCACCTTGGAAAGCTCTATTTAATTAATGGTGAAGACTTGGATCTCTGTTCCGTGACAGCATGAATTCATTTGGCAGGGACCAAGGGGCGGGGGAGGTGGCACTCTACTCAAGATTTCAATCTTGATTGTGGGCAGTGCTCAAATAGAACAGGAAGAAATTTAGCAGAGAGAATGTTGTTCATGTGTGCCCCTTGTATTGGGCTGCCACTGGACCTGCTTGTCCTAGGGTGTGACTCCAAGTACATACTACAGGTTATGGACACTACAGCCACTGTGGTGGTTCTGAAACAACTTTATTCTTGAACATGGAGACTGCATAGGGATTTGAGGATTTTTGTTCTGTGATGAACAGAAATTACAGTGAAAGATCATAACCAGTATCAAAGGGCAGTAAAATTTAGTGAGGAGTAGGTATTTGACAGTGCACATCCAATATCTTTGTCAGAGTTACAGACTAGAATGTACAAGCCCTTTGCATCAGATATCCTTAGAGTTGGTTGTGACCTTCTGGTCTATGACTCTTCTAGTCAGTTTCCTCCCCTTGTCAGAGGTGACAGAATGTGGAAGCCTGGAGTGAACAGGGACACAGAGACATCAGGCATAAGGGAAAATGTTAGTGGGTTCCCTGTCCAGGGCTTCCTCCTGTCCTCCAAGGGCTAATGAACCTTGGATGTGTTTATCCTTTTCTCATGTTTGTGTTTTTTTAAAGTGAGTTAATGGCATTAAGTTTTGTAATAAAATCATTTGATACTCTTGCAAAAGTAAAATAAAAATAGAGGTATACTTATTCACATAGTCTATTTTAATATAATGCTTTAAGGAAACTTGTAGTTGCCTCAGAAATCTCAAATGGGTTGGACCAGGAGACAGGAAGCAGAGTTCCAGCGACTTCTGTTTCAGTTGGGGCAGTTTTTGTACACTTTCTACATTGCAATTTTGCATAAAATATTATTGTCACACAATCTTGACTGGGGTTTGAATTGTTCAGTGGTAAATCACTTGCCTAGCAGTGTGAGGCACTGGGTTCAATCATCAGTACCACATTAAATCAATTAATTAATTAATTAAATAATAAAATACTGTGTCCATCTACAACTAATTGTCTTTAAAAAGTGTTTTGACCCACAAATTTCAAGAACTGGTGACTTATGAAATGGCAGTTTCTAATGAAAGTATTAACAATTTAATATGTGTTTTTGTTGTCTAAGAAATTTGATCTTTTTCTTTATAAGTGAACTGCAAATTATAAAGTGCTTATTATGAAGTTGAAACTTTTCTGGGACTTTCAGTGAACTATTTAATTTTAGTAAAATTTTAATTATTCCTTTAAAATATATATATGTTTATACACACATGTGCATACATACATAGTAATTTGGAAACATTCAATTTCATATGCTTTAAATATCTTGGAATGTTTTGTTTTGGCTAATTAATTTTAACATTCTTCTCTGTATGTATTCATATTATCTTTGTGATAGTCAGGGTGAAATATTATGTGGCTAAATAGACTAGTAATAGTAAAGTAAATCTCCTTACCGCTTATTCAGGTGAGATCTCTTCATCATAGTACCTTGTCAAAAAGCCCATGCTTTCTTTAATAGTATACTTGTATAAAATGCAAAACACCAAGAGAGAATCCTAACATAAATTATGGACTTTGGACAATTTTGATGTGTCTCTGAAGGGTCATTAATTATAAAGACTGCACCACTATGGTGGAGGATGTTAATAATGGGGAAGGCTAAGCACATTTTGATGTAGGAGATAGACAGAAAGCCTGTATACCTTACTCTCAATTTTTCCATAAATCTAAAACTGCTCTAAAAACTGAAATCTTTAGAAGCAGTGAACTTGAGCACTGCCTGATATTAATACTGTAATTCTGAAACACTCCAGTCATGATGAAAATACATTTTTACTGTAATGCTCTTACTGGCAAAATAATGTATCAAGTATATTAAAGTAATCACTTCCCCTTACAAACAATTGTGAACCAACTACATTTATTTTCCAGTTTTTAATCCACAAAATTTAAAACAAAGTTTTTTTGTTTTAAAAAGCAAATTGAAAGAGTATTATAACAAATAACTTGATATAAATCAGTATAATTTTCTATCTTTGATATATGCAGTGTGTTTCTTTATTGTAAATTTTGAGGTATATTTTTATATAATGGCAAAAAGCCCATATCTTCCATGATTAGTCTGTCTACCAGTTGGGCTTAAAATATTAGTCACAGTATTTTCTGTTGAGGAAGGACTCAGGGAGCATCTGAGTGAAGGAGTGTGTGCTTTATGGGGCCCACCTGGAAGGATTGTTTGTCAGTGGGCTCCTCTCAGCAAGCAAGTGGTGTTCAAGTAGGGAGTTTGTGAGTTCCCAGATTCTCAGTAATTTTAATAACAATAGTAATAACAATGCTAATGATGACCCTGTTGTTTGGTTCCAAATACTGAACTATACATTTTCAGAAATTTTCTTAATGTATCTTTTCCCTTTCCTCCCTAGAGTATTAATATCCATATTATCCAATTTTACTAAACAGAATTAAAGAGATTGTTCAATTTCTCAGGGCACCACAGCTACTGGTAGTAGTCAGAAACCAGACTACTCAGGCAATCTTTGAGTACAGTGTTATAGAGGAATTTTAGATCCAACCTGATGTTGCTAATGAGGTTTCTGAATTGGTGCTGGACTTTATTTTTATTGGCCCAAGGACTAGGTGATCCATAGTGTATTTTAAGACCTTCTATATCTGAAGTTTGGTGCACGAAGTCAGATGGGTGGACCATGTGACTGAGACCTCCATTTCTGAACTCAGTTTTATGAAGAATACTTGCTTAGAGTGACTAATGAAATGTTTTCTTCTGAAAGAAATCACCTTTTCCAAGGTGGTAACCAACTGTTGTTGCTTTCTTTTTTAATCCTGTTGTATAAGTCAATAGAATAAAAAAGCCATGTTTGATCATCTCAGTTATTTACTGGAGAACAGCAGTGTTGGTCTTGGTAATCAATTATATAACTTTTATTTAAATTCTATGATAAAATCAGTCTACACATCTCCTTGTAAAACACAACTTTCATGTTAATATGGGCACAGGATTTGAATAGATGTGTCTAAAAAGAAGACATACACATGACCAACAAGTATGTGAAAAAATGCTCAGTCTCAATACTGATCAGTATTAAATGCAAATTAAAACTCTAATGAGATATCACCTCACACCTGTTAGAATTATCATTAAAATAAAGAAAAAAGATAACAAGTGTTTGAGAGGATGACAATAAAGGGGAACCCTGTACACTGCTAGAGGAAGTCTAAATTAGTAGATAGTTATGGAAAACAGTTTGGAGGTTCTGCAGAACGTTAAAATATTGCAACCACATGGTCTAACACTTTTACTCTAGGTATGTGTCCAGTGCAGAGAATTCATTATGTTCAGGAATTGTCCACTTTTCTGTGTTCACAACAGCACTATTATGTTGATGAGATGTCTGCTCTTCTGTGTTCACAGTAGCCAAGAATCAGCCTCAGTGTCCATCAAGAGATGAGTGGGGAAAGAAAAAGTGGGACATAAGCACAGTGTAATGGTATGCCTCCTTAAACAGATGGATTTTCTTGCTATCTATCTACACCCAAGTGCACAGAATTATATCAGTCACAACAGTGATTTGACTGTTTCTTTTCCAGAAATTCTCACAAACCCAAAACAGATGAATATGGATATCTTCAAAACATGGAGCAAAGTTTTTCATAAATATTTTCACAATTGTAACTCCAAACTTCAATCTCCCTAATTGTTTTAATATTATTAAATTCAAACCTTATTATCAATGATGTCTGAGCAAGGTCTAGCACTGTTGATTCACACACACACATATTTGAGGGCAGTGATTGGAAGTTTTCTTTTTTCATGTTTCTGTCTTGCCTGAGTTCATGTTTTCTGATGGTTCAGTCTTGCTGTCTTCCTGCTGCTAGGTGAGTATAAGCTGCTGGTGTGAGCTGGTGACTTTGACAGAACAGGAAGCAGCACAGGTGGCATGACCACTCCAGCTAGTGGGTCTTTGATCATATGCAAGCCACATGAGGAAGATTTTTCCGACCAACACTGTGGAACATGTGTGCCTGTGTGTTCCTGTGTGAGTATGGTTTTCAAACATATTGCTGGGACAAGATAGGATGTGCACACACACACAAACACACACATTACACACATGCATACATAACATAAGAAAGTGACATTTTATATTTATAGTTAGAATTACAAATTTTCTTCTACAAAATAGTCTTCTGCAGGGGCATCTGGAATTCCATCCGGTGCTTGACAAAGATCCTCTGGAGGATGATTGCACAGGCTCAACCTAAAAGGAATTGCCAGATATTTTACTCAGAAGCATGGTGTTTTCTCTGCTGTGTTTTTCTGATAATATATTACTCATTTCAGTCTGAATGGATTACTTAAGGGGATGAGGGGAATACAACAAAAATTCCAGAAAATATTACCTACAATCTGAAAAACAATGGGTTTTTACCACTAACAAAATTAAAAATAATTTTGCAACCATGCAATGAGTCCCTGAAAACCTCTGCAGAAAATAGTTGTAGATCTGCCTTTGTCTCCAACAGGCTGGTTAAATTTTAATGATGGTTTTGTTTATGTGTGGTGGTGAGGTAAGAGAATAAGGTTCTACAACATTCCATCCATCCTACAAAGAATATGTCACCCCTATAATTAATGTTGGTACACAATAGCCATTGGGACCACTGCCCTCCTGTAACCCTTAACTCAGCAATTTAGATATTAATCAGAGGGACCTAGTAGAAATGGTCACATGAGATTACTTGTCTATCGCTTTAGTTGTGAGAATAATAAGAATAGTCTTAGGTCACATACAGTTTAGATATTAAGGAAATAAACATTGTATTAGCTCATCAACATAGTTAGATATTCTTAAAACAATTGTGATTAGGTAAGGATAATCTGTAAGGTTGTTGCTTTCTGCCTATGCTTTGGAAACTTCTTTAATATTAACCACAAGATTGCCATTATAGCCTAAAGAAAAATGTATATAAACCCAGCCTTCCCCAGAATAAAGTGGGATTGATTGCACCAGAACTAGAGTCTGTGTCTTTCATTCTCCATCCATCGTCGACGCTGTCTCCCTGTGCCCAATTTACCAGTGTGGAACCCATGGACTCCTGCTAGGTCTGGACCCCGGCAGTGTTCTGTGGTCTTACTATCCACCAGCATTTCTCCACCCCCTGGGAATGCAACCCCCTGGACACACTGGAGAAAATGCCCTGCCCCATGCAGCTTTACCCTTAGCACATAAACAGTGATGCTAACTAGACAGGAGATCCATGGCATATCAGACCAGAGCTCATTCTGGCACTTGCTCCTGGGAAGTTATGGGAGTAACAGACAGTTATGCTGTCTTAACTCAGGTGGTCACAGCAGGCTCCTGGCATTACAGGATGACTGGAAAGTGGAGTAAGGCACTGTGTAAGAAAAAGGGAAGAGCATCTTGGCTCTGAGGTGAGAGCCTGCCAAGGGCTCCATGCAGCAGTTGGGAGGGCAACTGAATTGAGTGCAGTCAACTGTATCTTAAAGGGTTCCCAAAGAACAGATTGGAGACCTGGTGAAAGAGAGATTCTGTATGTTAATGTCACACATTAGAAATTCTTTGAGAATTAATATTTAAAATGAATTTTATAAGTGAATGAAAATAAATACTGGATTGTCGGGGTTTCCAGAGCCTCGGGCATAGTCAAGATGGCGCCTGGCGCTGGGCCAAAAGCGGCTAGCTATACAGTAAACAACCAGCAAATTCTGATGAGTGGCTAATTGATTAGAGCATGCCTCCCTCGTGTAACTGTTCTATGCCTGCAGCTGTCCGCGCGTTTACCTCGTGTACTCTCCCCTGATTGGTTGAAGTGTATATAAGCTTGGCATCTTCCTGGGGGAGGGGGTTATGCAGAAGAGAGTGCAAGAGAGAGGTGGAAGGCGGTCGCAGAAGCCGATGAAAGCAGGAGAGTGCAGAAGCGGCCGAAGCAGGCGAGAGCAGAGTGAGAGAAGGAGAGGAACGGCTAAGTGAGAGGGAGAGAGGAGAGCGCAGGAGGGGGAAAGTGAGAGAGAGAGAGAAAAAGAGAGAGGGACAGAAAGGAAGGAAAGGAAGGAAGACCGTGCACAATAAACTTCTGAAGCTTCAGACGTATGTCGTGTCTTTCTGCGGCCAGAAAGGGACGCGGTGGGACGCGATACTGGATGATAAGAACATTTGGAGAATTGAGATCTGAAGTAAGAAACATCTGGAGGTAGAAAAGAGAAATTTAAAGATCTGCACTGAGCTCTGCTGCTATGGTGGAAAGCATTTAGGAAGTGTTCTGTATCCTCTGATTATCACATTTCCATTTTTGGTGGGTCAGAGTCCCTGGGCTGAGACCATGAGAAGTACTTCTCAGCTAGTTTTTCTTCTTCCCTGCATAACACTGGAAGGCTGGAGGGAACAAGAGCTGGCCAACTGTTCTGCTCCAGGTCAGATACTGCTATACAAAGTGTTTCTTTTGGAAGACTGACATTTGTTACAGGAATGCTCTGGATGTGTTTCAAATGGTTACTTTTTCTCTTTTCTGCCAAGGGGAAATTTCTCTCCCATTTTCAGAGTGAGAAACTGCTGGAATTCCACAAGATAAAACCCACAAAAGTGGGAGCCTCCTTAAGTCTTGGCCTGAAGAGATGTGACTCTCGAGCTAGTCATACTCTGCCTCCAGAAATTCAATAAAAACACCCAAAGATCCTACCAGCTAGAGCCCCAGCAGCTTCTCTCTTAGGTAGTTGAGCTTAGCAGTGATTCTGAATGTTGAATTGCTTTCTCAGTTTTTCAATAGGCCACTTGCCCTGTGCTCTCAATTCCTTGGTTGGTTATTTACTGATACTCTGTTTCTCTTTTGTGCTCAGACTGCCATTTGGAGTCCTGTGCTTTCAGCCTGAAGAACTGTCTATAATATTTCTTGTAAGGACAGTTGGCTAGAAACAATTTCTCTTGCTGATAATTTATCTGTAAAAATCTTTATTTTATCTTCATTTCTCAAAGAGAGATTTGCCAGAGGTAGGCTTCTTGGATGAAGGTTTGTTTGCTCTGACCACTTTGAAAAGTTGTCCTACCAATGTCTGGTCTCATTTGCTTCTGCTGAGAAGTCAGCTACTAACCTTATTGGGATTTGCTTGGAAGTAACAAACCATTTGTCTCTACCTGCTTTTAAGATTTTCTCCTTATATTTGACTTCAAGCTTTCATATTATGACTTTTCTCTTGGGTTTCTATTTACATTTATCCTCCTTGGAGTTTGCTGAGCATCCTTGTATGGTTTGGTTATTACTTTTAAATAAATTTGCAATTTGTTTTAAAGCCATCATTTGTGTAAATATTTTCCTTCCCTGTTCTCCCTCTTCTATCCTTCTGGAACTCTCATTTGCAGCTGCTGCTATGTTTAATGGATCTTACATGTCTCTTTCCTATTATTCTCTCTGTTCTTCAGCTGACAAAATCTCTACTTATATATTGAAGTTTGCTTATTTCTTCTGCAAATTCAAATCTACTATTGAGTTCCTCTAATGGATTTGTTTTTATTTTTAATTATTGTACTTTTCAACTCCAAAATTTCCATTTGGTTTGTTATGGTGCACAACTTAAGAACAGACCCATCACCACTGAGAAGTCCAAATTTGAGAGTCTTTATTAAGCTCTCCAGCTGACTGTCTCACACGATGCCCTAAAATATGACTATTGGGAGAACAGCCCCAACCACAGGGTTGTAGGTGTTCTTATACCAAAAATCACATCAATCTTAAGTGTCTGTTGCTATGATTCAAAATTACACATTAACATCATAAGATCATCAACAGAGGGGGAAGTGGGTCAAAATGACCCTTACCCATGTACAAACTAAATAATGGTTGCTGACATCTACACAATTACTGTTTACATGGTACATTGTTTAGGAGCGATAGGAATCAAAAGAGAGTAATTCTTTACCACATAGGAGTTGTATATTATTAAATATGTCACACCAAGTGTAATGTATAAAGCTGCTCCCCTGCCCATCAGGTCCAGTAATTTTCCCCACCTCCCAACCACTTGTCAATCTGTGAACATCCTGACTAGCTATTGGTTCATCAGTCAATTTGCAAGTATCCTTCTCTGATATTGGTCCTCTGTTAGCCTGGCGGAATTCAACTGTTTTACTGTAGCTTCTCCACCATCTTTTTCCATTCTTCTTCTGTCTGTCCTACTCACTTTTCTCTATCCTCCTGGCTTTCAACTCTCTCTAGCACGTGCCCTTTCTTTTCCTTTCTCTTTTCCTCTCATTTTCTCTCTTACTCTGCAAGGAGACATTGTTTGCTTAATAAACTTCCTTATGTAATTTTCTGTGTCCAGCATGGTTCTGTGGAAATTCCTTACATTGGTGCCGAGACTCGGAATGGGATCTTCCACTGTATCTTAAGGGTGTGGAACTCCATCTGACCCCCCACCCCCAGTGCTCCTGGATACTGCCCCACCTTCCATTCTGCCTGGACGCTCTGCTGTGCATTTATCACCAGACTTCAGGTTGGTGAGTAGGCCGGTTCCCCTAGGCTGATTTATAATTATGGCAGACACTTATAGTCGGTCTTATCTGCTGAGTGGATACCTGATTTTATGGTGGAGATCTCTCTCGGGGTTGAGGCTCATCTCAAGCTCATGCACTCATCTTCAAAAATCCTGATATCAGGTCCTCAACTCTTCTGGGCTTTTGCCTGGCCCCACATTGATTTTTGTGTGATGACATGATCAATGTGCTGTCCCTCATCTCCAGCCCAGTACTCTGGCCTCAGAACACCCTGGCCACAGACTCAGCTGCATAAGTCCCTACCATGGAATCTGGATCCTCCAATCTGGCAGATTCCACCCTGGGAAACCTTTGCCTGACCTCTGGTATTTAAAGTCATCAAAATCCATTTGTGTAATGGCACACAGCTTCCATGAGTGAGTGGGCAGATGGAAAGGGATTCTTTATTTTCAAGTCTTTTCTTTCTCATTTCTCGGCTCTTTCTGCAGGCTCAAGCACCTCCAAACCTAAATTAAAAGGACCTAAGCATCAAGTTTCTGCTAGAACATTTTAGTCCCTTTCAGATTCAGATCTCAGTCAAGGGTTATATTGAAATGTAAATGAAGAAAGGCGCAGAGGGAGACCAGTTTCAAACCCAAGGAAAAAAGTGTACATTTTAAATTTTCCCTGGGCTACTGAAGCCAGAACTAAGGACAGGTAGTTAGTGTAGAAATAGGGGATCAAGTCAAAACGAGGAAATGGAGGCCATAAAGTTATCTGCCTCTGGAAGTTGGAGACTGCCCCTGGAAGAATGGAATGTCAAGGATCTCTGGAGCCCATTGATTACCAAAATTACCTGCCTTTATCAAGGACTGCAAACAAGGGGCTGCTAATTGGTGCCCCCTGGGCCCTTATCTGCCTGAATCACCCTGGCCCTCCACCTGCCCATGGTTTCTCACTTAATGCAAAACCAGACTAGTCACATAGGCAAAAAGGAGAGATAAGTGGGGAGAGAACTGGAGAACAAAAGAGACTTTAACCTATAAAAGATGTAGGGTGTGCTCACTTCTTGGGACTTCAGAACATCAGCCATGGACCCCTTCTTCCTGCTGATAGAAATCTGTATTTTTACCTTTAAATAAAACCTGCTTAATATGCTTGCCTTGGCGTGCTTCTCTAGTGTTCAATCTTCAACATTAGAAAGAGCAGAACTCCTCACCAGTAAACGGTGGTATCAGATTTGGAGGTCCCACCGAGATTTACACTGAGGTAAGTAAGCTTCTCTCTCCACACACCCCACATCTGTTTGAGGTGCATTTTTCTATCTCTTTATTTTTGAAGAGCAAAATGGGCACGCGTCAGCTACTTAAATAAAGTTAGTGCAGCCGCCATTCTTAAGACTCAGGTGAGAGGTTTCCCAGCCCAGGCAAGTTTCCAATCACCTGTTCTGTAGGCATGTTGGACTGTGCTGAAGCCATTTCCTACTTTTCTGTCCAGGCCCTGAGCACAATTGCCACCAGTGCACAGTGTGCCTAGTCCTGATCTGCCCAGGATGCATGGAGGTGGAGGAAGGGTTGGAACAATTGCAGGGTTCTTGGCCCGGGCTACTCTCGGGTGGACCCCAAAGGTTCCTTCTCTGGACTCCCCCTCCCGACAGCCCTGAGGGGTATCCAGAGTGATTGGTAGATGAGTGGCACTGAGGGAAAGCGCCAATTACCTTTACCTCCCTATGGGTCGTACAGTGCACAGCACTCTCACACATCCACTCACTCCTGGATGCTCCCCTTCCCTTGCCAGTCAGACATTAGGAATTCAGACTGTAGGATTAAGGCCTGGGATGATTAGTATGAAAATGCCCAGGTTCCCTTTGTTCGAATAGTTAGCCTTCACTAGTCTAGACACTAGAGTCTCCCCATTACTGTTCCTGTGCTTAAATGGGCTCATGGTGTTCTCTTTAAGCTGCAAGAGGGAGGCATTTAAAAACCCCTCCCGTGAGACCCTCCAAGCAAAGGGTGTTATACGCCTAACAACTAATACATGTCCCCCCACCCTCCGGAGATTGCTTTAGTCTACAGGGCAAAAAGATAGGCAAAAGGCACACTTGTTACTTGTGTCATTGTTTTTCATAATAGGAGTTTATAGTGGCAGGAGAAAAGCAGTAATGCCCTTAAGTCTGAATCCTCCCAGGGTCTCTAGCACAGGGCAAACTAGGACCCTAGCACTTTGCCAAAGAAGGCCAGAAATAACTTTGGCAAAGTCAGGTAGTGAGAGACGGGTTTTTCTGGACCGTAAGGAAGCTCAAAGTTAGGGAGACTAATACTTCTAACTCAGAAGGGAGCCTCTCTCTCAACAGTTTTGCCAGGTTCACCACTAGCCTGCATAGTGCTAAATTACAAATGATCAAGAAAAGTGCCTTTCATATGTTACCATGCTTGACAGCAATAATCTCTACCATGAGAGGAGAAAGCCTTAAGGAATCACCCACTAAGGGATGAAAATTGAGGGTACCCTCCCAACTTAAGACAGACAAAATTAAATTTAAGGAGGCTTTTGGAGGATCCTAATAAATATTGAGATGTTTCAAAACTTATGCCAGGTATGACTTCACCTGGAAAATTATGCTATTAAACATCTAGAGAACAGGCAGTTCCCAGAACCATCCTAAGTGGGATTCAAATAATAAGTAGGATGCCTAAAAAAACTATTATGCAACCTTCAGGAAAGTCCTGCTATTTTCATGGAGAGACTTAGGAAAGCAATAAGAACACACACCACTCTGAATCCTGAATCCATAAAGGGTCACCTACTTTTAAAGTATAAATTTATCATTTAGTCAGCCCCAAATATTTAGAGGAAATTACAAAATTGGCACGTGGCCCTGATCAATCCTCAGATGATCTTCTCCAGTTTGTATCTTCCACTTTTAAATAGACATCAAAAAGAAAGAAAAGGGAACATATAGGCAAGAAAAAGGACTTATTAAAGATCATTCAAACTGATAGAAACTTTTAAAGCCTTGCAATAGCCCATGCAATTCACCCATTTTAGGAGTTAAAAGGCAAACTGCCTAGTCCAAAACCTTAGAATAATGAAGCAGCAATTTCCCCCACCCTGTAGTTCTTAATCCATACACTTTTATCTTGGATTCCAACTGCTGCTTGGTGTACTAAGTTAGATTTAAAAGATGACTTTTCCTGTCTATGCTAGACTCTGAATGGCAATTTCTGTTTGCCTTTGAGGAACCAGATAATGTATCTCAACTAACCTAGACAGTGTTGCCTCAGGATTTAAATGGCCCTCACCTGTTCTGGACAAACCTTATCTAAGGACTTAACAAAATTCAGAGATAAAACATCTGTGATTGTTCTCCAGTAAGTAAATGACATTCTTTATGTGCCTCCACCCAGGAGGAATATCAAAAGGCCATTATGGAACTCCTAAACTTCTTAGCCAATAGGAATTATAAGATCTCAAAGATAAAGCTTAATTATGTCATCAACAGGTTCAATGCTACAGAAAATAGCCACTATAGGGCAATATTCTGCCCCAGGAATATCAAGAAGGGCCTTACTTCAAGCTCTTGTCCTCAGCTTACCTATGAAGCAAGATTTAACCTGTTTGTCACAAAGGGAAAAATAAATCGTGGATAAGCAGCCATAGGCAGCTCAATAACCAATGGCATATCTCAGTGAGGAACTTAGCAAAGTAGCTTCATTCTCAAAAGTAATGAAAAATAAGGTCTCATAATTTTCGTTGACATCCAACCTGTCCTGATATGATGACTAAAATGCCCTAGGCAAAAGGTTTCTGTTAAAACCTGTTAGATCTTTCCAGATCTCAGTCAAGGCTTACATTGAAATGTAAATAAAGGAAACCTGAAGGCTCAGTAGGAGACCTGTCTGAAACCCAAGGAAAAAAAAAGCAAAAAGAGTCTTACCTAAACTCCAGCAAAAGTAAATTTTATGGTGCTTTACCAAAGTAATTAAGGGCCATATCATTTTTCCAGGACTCTTGTTTTTTTCTTTTTTTAATTCTATATTTTTTGAGCTCATGATTTTTTTGATAAGTTCTATGTTTTTATTCAACTAGAGTTTTTGAACATCTGTTACATTGCAATGGAGATTCACCTACAAAGTTACAAGAAAGACCTTTGATTTTGTGTTATTTGTATGTCGTGATGTCTGATGTCATGTTTTGTCTGTATCAAAACTGAGCACTCCTAAAATTAAAATTTAAAAATGGATCCAGATACTTTTAATTCACATGATTTAAAAAGGTTCATTTCAAATTGGGTAAATTAATAAAAGTAAAATGTCTTTGAAAATAACTCGCAAGTCTCTAGGTGGTCAAGATTACAAAATACTGATGTTAATAAAATGTCTAATATCAATTGTTCCTAGGAGTTTTCTTCAACAGGAAAGAGACAACAAATACTGTTCAGGACACTTGTCTGATACCTTGGATTTTACAGAAGAAGTGAATTAGAATTAACATGTATGGGATTACTCAAATGTGTTTGTAGAGACATCTGATTAATTTACAAAGTTAAAATGCTAATTGTTAAATAACATTGAGTACTTTTAACTCCTTAAATTCCATGAGGTATCATACTTAAACTTTATTGGTGTTTTCATAGGTTAGTAAATAAAAGGGTTTAAACTTGCTTTGTGTCATCACTAAACTAAAAACAAGGTTACTAAAAGTTATGTCCTAACAAGTGCAATTCTATATACAAGGGTCCCAAAAGTTTCAATTGTGTTTCAATTAGAGTACTATAAACAACCAAATATTTAATCTTGTTAAAATAGAGTAATTTATTTAATATCAAAAATTTCATAAGGGTTGTTTCAGAATGTAAACAAAAAGGGGTCAACAAATAAAAATAGAAAATAAAAGGTTCTGGGTATGGAAATATATTTATTAAAAGGGAAAAGGAAATGTTTCAGGCTAAGAAAGTGCTTGTGTGATGAAATACATGAGGGTCTAAGTAAGTGCTAAGAAAGTCTGTGTGTAAGTAAAGGGCAAGTTTCAACAAGTTTGCGTGTAACTAAGTTGGTTGTATGTATGTGAGACAGCTAAAGCTATTTAAGGTTTTTCCTAAAGTGAAATACTAATGTTCTGATATAAACCAAAGCTTAATCTATATGGTAAAATGACAAGGATTTCTTAGAAATACTAATTTACTCTTAACTTTATGTCTATTAAGTTTTATTCTTTAGAACAATTAGTCTTAAAAATTAGGGGTTTATGTATACAATTATGGTTAAACAACGCTTAGAGTATTGTACTATGTTACAGAGTCTAAATTTTTCTTTAAAAACTAAATTTGGTAAGATTAAAGTGTCAAGATAACTGTGAAATGGTCACTCTTTGTATATTAAATGTGTTCATATTTTCCAAGTATAAAAGTTTTTGAAGCAGGGAACTTATCAAGCTGTTATTCTCCAGATTAAACTTGTCTGTAATGGTAATCTTAAACTTATAAAGAGTAAGTTTTATTGGGTTTAATTTCTATCATTTAATGTTCTATTATAAGACCTGCTATCAATAGGGTATATGTGAAATTCATTACTTTTTACACTGAGATAAAGAATTTCAAATATAAATGTATTTATAAAAGTTAGAGCCTGACTTGTTAAAAGGTTAATATTGTGAAACAAAAACATTTTGCCACTTTATCACACAAAAGGAAAGTTAAAAGCTCTCTCAGCCTTTCTTTGATTCATGTTTTAGATACAATGTTAAATTGTGTTAATTATAAAGTTTATATAGACTCAGGAAACAGTATATGTAAACTACTTAATGACATTTAAGAAAGAAGCAAAGATCAACATCAAAATTAGAACACTTAAGATTTGCAAAGAGCCAAGCCTTACCTGAGATAAGGCTCTGCTTCCCACCTTACTGCATGTTAGAGTGACTCCAAAATAAGTCAGACTTCAGCTTATTTAAAGCTATAGTTAAAAAATTTGTTCTTATTCTAAAAGTACTGTGATCTCAAATAGGGGATATAATGTGGTTCTCAGTCAAAATTCAAGATAGCAATTATACAAGCTGAATATATTTTTACTCTTGCTAATTTCATTTTGTAAAACTGTTACCTGTTAATGTTTTGAAGAAGTAGCTACTTCAAGAACACACAACCTAGGTAACTTGTGATAAAAAGTCATCACCTATAAAACAGACAGTGGTAACTTCCAGTACTAATACAGACTCCAGCTAGATAAAAGGGTAAATAACTGTAAAGTTATGGACATTGAAGTTAAAGCCCAGTACTCTTACTTTATGACTGGTGAGACTGGCTTGCTGGATGATTAATATCAAACTTAGAGATTGGAATTAAATACAGAAGGCAAGATAGACCAGTATTTGGATCTTTTGCCCTCAGTCAATCTGAACCCACAAACAAGAGAACTTCTCTAAGGAGCTTTTCAACTCTGGGTCACACAACCTCCTGATCAAGAAGATTGTTGAGACTAGAGGAGGAAAAATCACTCAGTGCATCTGCTGCAGAGGAGGGTCATGGAAAAAGGGAGACATCCCTTGATGCTTCCAAAGGAAGCCACCTCATCAGGGAGACCCAGCCTAACCAATGGCACTGGTGGAGCTAAGAAGCTGCTCTTAAGTTCTCTATGAGTGGCCCCTGTGGGAACTCAGCTGACTCTTTAACAAGACAGGAACCAGCTTGATCTTAGACACCCAGCAAAACAGTTAAAACCAAAATATAGCCATTCTTGGGCATTTAAAAGACATAATAGTTAAATGTAACTTAAGATGTACACTTGTATTAGCCCACTAGAATAAAGACCGGAAGCTATAAATGAAAGAAAGATTCTTCAGCAAATGTGCCTGATAACTATCAAGAGAAACTGCGAGAGTCAGAAGATTTTAGTCAGTTTAAGACCTTCCTAAGCTATATAGGTAGACTTAATCTATGTTTGCTCGTATGATTATCTTCTTCTAGAGAAGTATAGAGCTCTCTACTAAACACAGGTTATACCAATAAAGGGATATTTTACAAAAATCAGATGACATTAAGTAGCTTAACTATAATTTCTGGGGACATCTATGACATTAAGAGTTAAATGTTGTGCTTACATTCCTGATAACCTGGACAATGTTAAAGTACCCAAATAAAGGCCTTGTCCTCTCCAGCCTTTGCTAGGCCTAGTTAAGGGAACAATTTCTCCATTCTTCCACCTCCTGGTTAGAGATTGACTTCTGTCATTTTCATGATACTCAGTGGCATGTTCCAGATGCTGCAACATTTACTTTGTACTAATCTCATTTCAGTGCTCATATCTTTTTGTTCTTCTATCATAGAAGCATCCACCCTCAGATGACTTTACAACCTGCTCTTCCCCAACCAGACTTCTACCTTGGATGCCTCGATTGACCCAATTTTTAAAAAAAGGAACTCCAAACTGCTTGCCCCTCACTGCCCCCTTTCAGCTTCTAAGCAGTCAGAATGATTGGCGCCCCTTTCTTTTCCTTACAGCAGTTAGGAGTTCCTAAAAGTAAAGGGGAGAATGAAGCCAGAATTAAGACAGGTAGTTAGTGAAGAAATAGGGGATCAAGTCAAATCGAGGAAATGGAGGCCAAAAAACCATCTGCCTCTGGAAGTTGGAGACTGCCCCTGGAAGAATGGAATGTCAAGGATCTCCGAGCCCATTGATTACCAAAATTACCTGCCTTTATCAAGGACTGCAAACAAGGGGCTGCTAATTGGTGCCTGCTGGGCCCTTATCTGCCTGAATCACCTTGGCCCTCCCCCTGCCCATGGTTTCTCACTTAATGCAAAACCAGACCTAGTCACGTAGGCAGGAAGGAGAGATAAGGGGGGAGAGAACTGGAGAACAAAAGAGACTTTAACCTATAAAAGATGTAGGGTGTTCTCACTTCTTGGGACTTTAGAACATCAGCCATGGCCCCCTTCTTCCTGCTGTATTATTACCTTTAAATAAAACCTGCTTAATATGTTTCCTTGGCATGCTTCTCTAGTGTTGAATCTTCAACAGTAGAAGGAGCAAAACTCTTCACCGGTAAATGGCGGTATCACTACAACTCAGAATACTTTTCTCCCTTTCAAATTTTCTCTTTCTCATTTTCTCATGCTATAATTAATGATTCTGCAACATTTATATTGTATCAATCTCATTTCAGTACTCATGTCTTTTTGTTCTTCTCTCATAGAAGAACCCATTCCCAGATGCCTGTACAACCTGCTCTTCCCCAACCGGACTTCTACCTTGGATCCCTCAATTGAACTGATTTCTAAAATGGGAACTCCAAAATGCTTGCCCCATGATGACCCTTTCAGCTCAAAGAAGTCAGCACGGTCATTGACCCCCTTTTCCTACAGCAAAGGAGTTCCTAGAATTAGAGGGGTAAATGAAGTCAGAATTGGGGACAGGCATTTAGTGTAGAGATCGGGGATCAGTCAAATTGAGAAAATGAAGTCCATGAAAACCATCTGCCTTTGGAAGTCTGGAAGGAGAATGGACTTTTTACACCTCACCTGCAAAACCGACCCCAGTCACTCAGGAAGGAAGGAGAGAGGCTTCAAAAAGAACTGGAGAGCAAAAGATTTTCTTATAAAAAAAGAAATGGGCAAATGTAATGTATAAAGCTGCTCCCCTGACCATCAGATGCAGTAATTTTCCCCACCTCCCAACCACTTGTCAATCTGTGAACATCCTGACTAGCTATTAGTTCATCAGTCAGTTTGCAAGTATCCTTCTCTGATGTTCATCCTGTTAGCCTGGCGGAATTCAACTATTTTAGTGTAGCTTCCCGCCATCTTTTTCCATTCTTCTTCTGTCTGTTCTACTCACTTTTCTCTATCCTCCTGGTTTTCCACTCTCTCTAGTGCGTGCCCTTTCTTTTCCTTTCTCTTTTCCTCTCATTTTCTCTCTTACCCTGCGGGAGACACTGTTTGCTTAATAAACTCCCTTATGTGATTTCCCATGTCCAGCATGGTTCCGTGGAAATTCCTTACACCAAGTAACTGATAATGGGCACAGAGGCGGGATGTTCCCATGGAAGAAGCTTATTTCCTACATAACATGGAGTCTCAGAGCAAAATGGAGTCTGTTTAGTCTTTTCCCTTAGAGTTTGGCCTAGAGCATTCTCATGGAGTCAGATCTGTCAGCCTATCACAGGTTCTTCTTATAATTTGTTTCTTTGTTTATATTCTCTATTTAATGAAACATTTGCTGTTCCTTTACCTCGTTAATCACTTTTTGATTAGTTCTGTGTACATGCTTTATTGGTTACTTTGAGGTCTTTCTTAAAGAATCTGCATTACTTCATGCCACTGGCAGAAGCACTTTTCTTTTTTTCTTTTTATTTTTTTAGGGGCTAAATGTTTATTAAATATTGAAAGCAACCAATTCAGGTAAAAATAAACAGTGTACATTTTATTATCCAAAGACCTATATTATCCAGGGAATCTTGCAAACCACCTTCATGTATAAAAGATGGTTCAGTGGGTTTATTTTATTTAAAAAATTATTTGTCCTAATTATACAAGACAGTAGAATGCATTCTGTAGCCTGCTTTGTTTTCAGATTCTGGGTGGTATTTCCTTAACATTTTGCCTACCTCAGTTTTCTTTTGGAAATTGGATATTTCAGAAAATATAATGTAGTGATTCAGTGTTTTTACCCAGCCACTGTGGAGCTTATTATTTGCTTATTTCCTTTGTGGGTGGTAGAATATTTCCTGAAGTTTGGTCCCCCTAACAGGAAGCCTCTGATGTTGCTTCTCAGGAGTGGCAATTTTGATCATGCCCACAGAAAACCTGGGGTGACAATTTTTAGGCAGGGTGACCTGCCTTTCTTAGACTTTAACCAGTTATCAAATTCTACTAATTGCTTGCTGACTATTCTTTCCAATACTGCCCTCAGGCAAAACTTGCTTCACTAACAATTCAAATTCTAATTACTTTGAAGGATGGTTCCTAAAAGTGTGGGATTTTGGTTATAACCTCAGGGGGGCTACATTTAGGTGAAAACCCTGAGCCTGAGTCTCCAGAGATGGGCATGGGGACAATCTCCCATTCTGCCACATGCACACAATCTTGTACCTCTAAGTATGGAACCATCACCTCAAGGACAGTTTGGAGCCCTCATTCTCTCACAGTGCCCAGGCAAACAGTCTCCAGCCCAAAAGCAGAGGCTGGGCAGGAAAAGACACCTTCACCCTCTGCTGTTTTTATTTTAACATGGATGAAAGAATAGGCAGCCCTCCTAAGTGAATGTCAGCCCATCCTGTCTTCACCCCAGCAGTGGGGTCACTGCCTGGCTGAGCTGGGAGAATGAACAAGAAGCAATCTTGATTTAACTTGACTTACACTTCACAGACTTTCATCATTCTTACTGAATCTTTTAGGTTTTCTTGAATATATGTCTCATTTTGGAGTTATTTATACTTAGAACCATTTTCAGAGGATTTTTTTGTTCCAATTAATTATATATGACAGCAGAATGTATTTCAACTCATTGAACAAAACTGAAGCACAACTTTTCATTTCTCTGGTTATACATGATGTAGATTCACACCATTCATGCAATCATACACATATATAAGATAATAATGTTCATCTCACTTCACCATCTTTTTCATCCCCAAATCTCCTCCCCACACACTCCCCTCTGCAAAATCCAAAGTTCTTCCATTCTTCCCCTTTCTCCCACATTATTTCTCAGCATCCACATATCAGAGAAAACATTAGGCATTTGGTTTATTGGGATTGGTTTATTTCACTAAGCATGATATTCTCCAATTTCATCCATTTACCTGCAAATGCCATAATTTCATTTTTTGTTAAGACTGAGTAATATTCCATTGTGTATATATGCCTTAGCCTCTATATCCACTCATCTATCAAAGAGAATCTAGGTTGGTTCCACAGTTTAGCTATTGTGAATTTAGCTGCTATAAACATTGTTGTGGCTCTGTCACATCATTGATGTGACTGATTTAAAATCCTTTGGGTATAGGCTGAAGAGTGGGATAGCTGGGACAAATGGTTGTTTCATTCCAAGTTTCCCAAGAAACCTCTGTACTCCTTTCCAGAGTGGTTGCAACAATTTGCACTCCCACAAGCAATGTATGAATGTACCTTTTTCCCCACATCCTCACAAATATGTATTGTTGCTTATATTCTTGAAAATTGTCATTCTGACTAGAGTAAGATGAAATTTTAGAGTACTTTTGATTTACATTTCTCTAATTTCTAGGTACGTTGAACTATTTTTATATATTTGTTGATTAATTGTATATCTTCTTCTGAGAAGTGTCTGCTCAGTTTCTTAGCCCATTTAACATAATTTAAACTTCACAGACTCTTATGTTTCCTAATGAATCTTTGTAGGTTTTCTTGAATAGATGTCTCATTTGGGAGATATTTTTATTTAGAACCATTTCCAGAGGTTTTAATTTTTTTAAAACTAATTTTCATCAGTTTCACTAAGGAGTGGGTCATGCTAAAATGGATGAACATTGTTTTTTTAGTACTTATGTCTTAACAAGTTACTGCTTTATCAGTAGTAATAACATTAACAAGGAAATCAATACATTAGTTTGAGGTTAGATATATAAAATTTACATTATATATCCATTTTCATCTATTAAAGAGCTATTTCCTATGACTTTACCCAGTCCTTGTTCAGTGTGGAATGTTATATTCATTATTTTCCACAACTCAATGATTTAGGTACTATTACTGTCCCTGCTTTACAGGTGGGGCAACATTAACAAATAGATTTAATGATTTACAAAGTGACTGAGAGCTGGGATCCAAACCCTTATTCCAGGCTTTAAAGTGGATGTTCTTAATATAATGTAAAAACTCAAATCAATAGAGTTTCAATGAATAATTTTAGGCTTTTCTTGATATGACAAGATATAATTAACAATAATATGCGGGTTTCTTTCCTTCTTTCCTTATCAATAGTGGTACTACAACTCACCATGACTAATTTTATTGGCTAAAAATCTTGAAAAACTTTATGCAGCACTGGGGATAGGACAATCATCAAGTCATCCATCACCTCTATGGTGATGGATCAGCTCTGCCTCAAACCTGGAGGTGGTCCGCTGAGTACACATGGGATCAAGATGCATAGAACTAGTCACATACACATATACAAATGAGAGAGTGTTAAAACTGCTGCAACTCAGCAGTGTGTATTTCTAGAAACAGCATTGAATGAACATCAGTTTCTTGAACTTGATATGACACTATAGTGTTAAAAGATGCAACCACTGGGAAAACTGGGTATTATTTTTGCAAAATGAGAGTTTACATTTTAAGATAAATCATAGTACAAAAACTGCATAATTACATAAAATTCTGAATATTAATAGTAATGCTCCAAGAGTTCACTTTCTAGCACAATGTTGGTTTAAAATATATATTACCTAAGGAGTAATAGTCTCACATAATAGAGGAACTGAACTGAAAGACTTAAGATGTCACAGAATCTACTATGCTAATTTGATATGATTCATGAAATGGATAAAAAATATTTAAAAGAGAACATTCAGCAAGTGTGGGGAACTTTTGTGCCAAGAGCAGGATTGGTAAGTTGTGAATTTTTCAACTCCAAGGCAACAATAAAGCCAACAGCTTTCACAATTGGAAGGCTCATTTAATTTGATAACTGCAACTACTCTCCAGTCACTGGCTTCTATAAAGCACATTAGGAGATTTTGCCTTCCTGGAAGAGGAACAGTGCCAGGGTCCAGCCCTAGCATGAGTCCATGGGTTCCACACAGGTAAACGGGGCGTGGGGAGACAGCATCAGTGATGGATGGAGAATGAAAGACACAGACTCTAGTTCTGGTGCAATCACTCCAACTTTATTCTGGGGAAGGCTGGGTTTATATACATTTTTCTTCAGGCTATAATGGCAGTCTTGTGGTTAATGAAATTAAAGAAGCTTTTCAAAGCATAGACAGAAAACAGTAACCTTACAGATATCCTAACCTAATCACAAATGTTTTAAAAATATCTAACTATGTCAATGAGCTAATATAATATTGAATTCCTTAATATCTAAACTCTATATGACCTAAGACTATTCTTATTACTCTCATGGTTAAAGCGATAGACAAGTAATCTCATGTGACCATCTCTGCTAGGTCCATCTGGTTAATATCTAAATTGCTGAGTTAAGGGCTACAGGAAGGCAGTGGTTGCAATGGTTATTGTGTACCAATGTTTATTATAGGGGTGACCTATTCTTTGTAGGAAGGAAGGAATGTTGTGAGACCTTATTCTTTTACCTCACCACCACACATAAACAAAACCATCGTTAGAATTTAACCAGTCTGTTGGAGACAAAGGCAGATCTATATCTATTTTCTCCAGAGGCTTTCAGGGACTCATTGCATGGTTGCAAATTTGTTTTTAACTTTGCTAGTGGTAAAGACTCAATGTCTTTCAGATTGTAGGTAATATTTTCTGGAATTTATATTGTATTCCCCTCATACCCTTAGACAATCCGTTCAGACTGAAATGAGTAATATATTATCAGAAAAATACAGCAGAAAAAACACCATGCTCTGCAGTAAAACATCTGGCAGTTCCCTTTAGGATGAGCCTCTGCAAACATCCTCCAGAGGATCTTTGTCAAGCACTGGATGGAATTCCGGATGCTCCCGCATAACAGCCCACCACAGAAAGCCAGACTCTTTATTTTGTTTTTACTACTTTATTTCAACTAGCAGATAAATGGGATACTTAGTTTACATCAGGCAGATGAAGCCCATACCCCAAATGAGACATTGTCCTGAGACACTAGAGATAAGAACAGACATATACTAGGGAAGGGTGTATCATGATAAGTGCTATGAAGGAAATTAAAGCAAAGCAAGTGGTTCAGCATAACTAGAAAATGGGTGTGGGAATTCTGGATAGTGAGGACCTGTCCCAGGAGATGAACAGGATCACATAATGGGCTACACCTCCAAAATATCAGGAATGCCACTTAAACAGGTGTACAGTAGGAGGGATGCTAAAGCTGTAACAAATTGGGAAGCTATTAACAAACAAGGTGAGAGATGGCAATGACTTCAAATGCCCAGTAGGACCACTTTGGATGCAAGTAACAGAATGTACAATAATGGCTTCTAATCAAGTGTTTTATTAGTTCCACAGACCGAATCCAGAGGAAGTAGTTGCACGTTTACGCATCTCTACAGCCCACTCAAAGGCACAGTTCTCCAGGCATTGATATCAGGCAGGATTCTTTTTCCTGGGTCACTCTGTGCACCTCTTAACCTTTGGTTTCCATACACACAGTGGTGATCTAAAATCTCACATGTGCTACTCCTGTAAGGTCTATTTACAATGGCCAGTACACACCAAGCAGTAAGCACAGTACTGGCATAGCTTAATCATTCCTTAAATGTCACCTACCACAATTTTCACTGAAGTTGCTTTGAGATATTAGGCTATTGTGGCCCAACACACTGGTTCTATTAAACTAAAATAAGACTGACACATGCCTGCAGTTGAATGAGCTTTCCATCTTCTCTGGGGCTGCTTGTCCTCTCCCTGTGATTAAGTTAAAAATCCGTTCTGCTTTGCTAGTTGCAGCTATGTATATTGAAGGCCACACAAGAAGAGAGGTGAGGGGACTATGGCATGGAGGAAGACTGAATGTTTAGGGTTCAAAGACCCAGGCTGACTATGAGAAAAGTGCTCCAGGCCAGAGGGCATGACTACAGAGGCTGACTCAAACCCACATGGAGAGTCAAACATTTTCCAGCTCCAAAGTCCTCTTACCATCTTCAGGCACAAATCTGAAAGAGAAGTTTTATCATAGTACCCCTCACATGAGTCTGTCACATTGCCTGTGTGTGAAGTCCTTCAACAGGTGGGTCTGATGCTTCAGTACTTCTCTCCCCTTGAGGCACCTGAGGCCTATCACATTCCTGAATACAGTCTTTCTTGATGCACAATGTGCACTGATATGGGGAAATTCTGTACACACAAATCCATGCCCATTAGTAAGCAGGAATCACATTATCCCAAGTATCAGTTGTTTTGTAGAGGAGTCATCTTGTAGAAAATCAGTCTCAAAATATTCTATTTCCTTTTTACTTTGCAACAAATTTATTCCTAGTGTATTTCTCTAAGAATCTCTTTTCCATTAACTAGTCCCTCTGTAGATTAACCAAAAGAGCACTGACATTGTAGGGTAGGGAAAAAAATTTCCTCCACATCCTTAGGTTCTCTGGTTGAGTTTACAAAATGAACTAACAGGTATTATGTCAGGGCAAAAAATAACATACAACCTTATTTTTAATTTTTTAATTTTTAATTGGCAGTGGATCTTTATTTTATTTACTTATATGTGGTGCTGAGAATTGTACTCAGTGCGCCACACATGCTAACCAAGTGCACTACGACTCAGTTACACCTCCAGTTCGCAATTTTATTTGATATTAAATGATTTACCTGGAAAGAGTTGGGGTGGGGACTTCTTAGGAAGAAAGCTCCAAAAGAAATAGCTATGCTTGGAAAGTTTTTAGACCAGTTGGGAAAAGGATAAAGTTTTTAAGAAGAGATAACAAGACACAAGAAAGACACTGAATATCTAGAGTAAGAAGCTGTGGGAAGGCAGCTGTACAGAGCAACTAATGGTTGCTGAGGCTCAGTCCCAGGGGTTTGGTGTGTCCAGTGCCATCCTGTCCTCAGTAGCAAGCTTGACAGTTGTCATCTGGGAATTCCCCACAAAGGAAGTGAGAGTTGGAGGAATGCCTTCCAGGGACACTTGTGATGTTTTTAGTAGCTGGGGAGGGTTAAGTGTTCATCCCCTCTACTTCTCAATTGTTTTCAACTAGAAATTATCCATTTGCCAGAGTGGCCCATTCTGATTTGTTGCCATGAACTTTGACAGAGATTCAGAAAACTGAAGAAGCAGGGGAAGAAAGAAGAAAAAGAATGTGGAAAAAAGGGATAAAAATGAAAATAATCAGATATACGAAGACAAAATTAAAACTTCCCCACCAATTAGGGTTCTGTCCTTTCTATTTCAAGCATTATGAAATTGATAAAAGCAGAACATACATGTACAAAAAGTACTAACTCCCAAGCTGCAAATAAGCAAGTGCACAGAGTATTGGGATGAGAGTTGAGAGATAGTGTGAGAATGTGTTTGTGCATCTATGGAGAAGTCATTTATTTATTGTTCTTTGGGTCTGCTTGTGGTTGGGAGTTGATCTGCTCCCCATACACTCCATGCATGCATTCCATAAATATAGTAACCATTGAGCATGAATAGTGTCAGAAGCAACACTTGCTTTTGCAAGATCATGGTACACAATATAAACATTAAACAGATCATGTTAACATGAGTTTTTTGGAGGTCTAAGTAGAGAGCTTGCATTATTGCTGAGGAGCCATGGCCAGGTGCATGATTGGGGAAGACCTCTAGAGAACGAGGTTTCTGAGTTGAAAATGTGGCAGGCAAGACCCCGGGGTCCAGGTTTACGCCACATGCATCCAAGATGGAGACTGGCAGAGAGCCAAAGGGCATGCTGAATGTGCCTTGAGAAAAACAGGAAGTGTTTACCATTGGCTGTGTGATAATTAGTTCAGTCCCCTAGCGCGTGGACAGATATATCTTACATGTATGCTTGAGCTCGTGATCTCTTGACCTTTAATAGGATTGGATGGACATACCTGATTACAATTGCTTATGCATGAGACTGCTTATATATTGAGGGTGTTATCTGAATAAAGTGGAAGCTGCTTCATGAACTTCCGAAGAGTACGTGTCATTTGTCCTGCTGGTCGGTGGCAAGGGGCAAGTGGTAGCCCGTACAGGGAACAAACCCACGACTTTGGCGTTATCAGCACCAGCGGGACAAACGACACGTACTCTTCAGAAGTTCATGAAGCAGCTTCCGCTTTATTCAGATAACACCCTCAATATATAAGCAGTCTCATGCATAAGCAATTGTAATCAGATATGTCCATCCAATCCTATTAAAGGTCAAGAGATCACGAGCTCAAGCATACATGTAAGATATATCTGTCCACGCGCTAGGGGACTGAACTAATTATCACACAGCCAATGGTAAACACTTCCTGTTTTTCTCAAGGCTCATTCAGCATGCCCTTTGGCTCTCTGCCAGTTGCCATCTTGGATGCATGTGGCATAACCCTGTGCCCCGGGTCTCATCCACCACAGGAAGTTAATGGGTGCAGAAAATTCATGACATGGTGGTACTAGCAGTGGAAGGCATGATGATGTTAAAAAACACAAAGTTATAATAGGGGACAGGGAAAATTAAGAGGAACATCTGGTCCAAGGGGGCAGTCTAGGGAGGGAGAACAGTGGAAGAGGAAAGAGGAGGCATTTCAGAAATTCAAGGAATAATGACCTATGTGTTCTGATGGCTGGATTTCCTTCCTTGTGATGGCTGAGGTGATCCACCAGCAGTGCAGAGTGCCTCCTCAGTCCTTTCTGTGAATGAGAGCTGACCTCTGCACTTCATTTTTCCTTTGATGAATTTCCAGGGTCTGCCACAGTGTGGCTCATTTACCACCTCTCTACCCACATGCTCAACCCTGAAGACATCTGATGTCTGCCTCCATTGTCCTGACATGCCACTATTTGGGAAGTTCCAAGGTCACAAGCTGCATTGCTGTCTACTGGGCTTATTTTCCTCCAGAGCACTTATAAAAACATCACCAGTGCTACTCAATGAACCTGGTAACTGATACTATTCTTGTCAAAGTGGCCTCTGTCTCCTCCATGACCCTACAGAATATTCTTTTCCATTTGAACAAACCACACTGCCCACCTCATACCATGCAAGCTACAGGTTTCAAAACATTTTTAACCAGAACTAAGGGTGAAGGACTCTTTGAACATCTAACATGTTACTTCCATGTGTTTCTTGCCTCTTGAAAATAGACTGGTTTACTTCCTAAATGATCCATCACCAGGCCTCATTTCCCCACCCAGATAATGGCCTTTTCTCCCAGATTTCATTTTCTTGGTGGTTGGATGATTATATTTCATATTCTGAGTCTCCATCTTGCCCAGAACACAAGCAATATTCACTTGACTCTTCTCAGAGTCCTTGCTGGACAACCTCCTCCAAAACTTATTTTTACCAATGTGCTTTACCTCAGATAGCATGAAGAGGATCAAGTTACCATAGGCAAGGTGATTTTTTTTCAAACTCTCTTTTAAGAGAGGAACTTTTTTGTTACACAAAATGTTATGAAGACATTCATTCATTCAATAATATTTGTTTTAGGTCTACTCTGTGCCATTTCCTTTTCTAGGTCCTTGGAATCTATCAAGGGACCAAAGTTTGCAGTCTGTGGAGCTGACAATTAATTGCAGGGAGGTATAAAGAGGAAGAAGAAAGAAAGAGCAATAAGCAGAATTAATGAATTATATTTTATATTTAAGAGTGATAAGTGTGATGGCACCAAGGAGAATAGGCCAAGGAAGACAGGGTATCCCCACTGAGAAGGTGGCATTTGAGCAAAGATGTGAGAGAGGTGAGGGTTTGTGCTGTGGGGATTAGTGGGGGAAAATGCTTCAGATAGCCGAAATAGGTTTACTATTTGATGAGACCTGGAAGGGTCCAGGATCACCAAACATTGGTGAAATGGGGTAAGATCTACATTTCTGCAGGGTGGAGGACCTTCCAGGCTATAAGAACCTTGGTCTCTGGAGTGTCATGGTAATATCTTAAGCAGGTGACTGCCATGATCCATGTGATGTTTTAAGAGGTCTATCGTATAGCCTGGTAAAATGGCATATGCCTGTAATCCCAGCAACTTGGGAAGAAGAAGCAGGAAGATCTCAAGTTTGGAGCCAGCCTCAGCAACTTAGTGAGGCTCTGAGCAACTTAGCAAGACCCTGTACCAGAATAAAAAAAAAAAAAAAAAAAAAAAAAAAAGGTTTGTGGATGTTTCTCAGTGTTTAAGCACCCCTGGTTCAATTCCTAGTACAAAAAATGGTCTACCATGTAAACAAGAAAATAGACAAGTCAATCTATTTGAAGGGGAGAGGAAGAGACAGCCAATCAATGGGTGAATCCCATACCCCAGAGTATCTGCAAAGTTCAATGTCAAATCCCCAAGTCCAAAAAATATGTGTGTTTTAAAACATAGTCTTCATTATTGTTTAGGAATGGCAAGTCCAAAAGTTGAGAGGAAGCTGCAACTGAAGAGGTAGCTTGTCATGTTCTTTTCCCAGTTAAAGGGGGCAACATATGGTATGAGTTCCACATTGGGGTTGTAGCACTGGGGTCAGTCAGAGACAGAGGAATGGAGAGGAAAATGTTAGCAAGAGCCCTTAGTGTGCTTTCCATGAGAAGGAATAGTTAGGGTGGGGCAGAAAGATTTAGGATTGACTGACTTAAATAATTTCAGTAGGCTCTGGTACACAGTGCTGACCCTTAAAATCAGTTGTCTGATCCAAGGAGGATTAGGACAGGTGGATGATGTCCCAGGGAATGCAATTTCAGTAAAGGAGGCTGTTGAGAGCATGGGCTCTGCCTTGGCTGGCTCACATTTGAAAAGCCTACTCAGGTGAGAATTGTTTGCCATCTATAGGAATTATCTAAGTCTGTGGGTGGAGGAAAGTTCCTACTGGATTAGTAAGACCCAGAAATATCAAAGTATCAATGATAGAGAGTAAGAAGTTATAATTAATGCACAGTGGTTTTTATTAGTGCCACACAGGTCACTTGAGACCAAGATTAGCCCTTAGACAGCCAGGTCAGCATAAGGGGAGCAGGAAAGTCTAACACTCAGGCAGTGCTGAGAGGTACACCTCACAATTCTACCCTCCCCAAAGACAAAGTCTCTAGTGGGGAGTCATAGAGTGGGAACCCCACTGAGTCACCACCAAACCTCAAATCTGGACCAGGTCACTTCCTCCATGAGTCTTAGCTACAGGCTGTGTGGAATGAGGACTATGTCTTGATCTACACCTTGCCAAAATATCTGAAAAAAATATTTTTCTTTTTATTTTGCAGATTTCTTCACCCAAGAGTTAGGTCAGTTTAGAAACAGGACTTTGAGTGACATCTTCACATTTCTTTTTATTTCTCTTTGCATGATTGGCACTGGTGTACTTGGGTTATACTTCCAGAAAATGCTGGAAGTTTCTTAAAAGCAATCAGTGGCCATTCATCAATTTATCTGTGGTTCAAAGCAAACACTTCCTGCATTCCTACCATGTATCACATAGTTTAAATGTCAGAGAAAAAGACCAGAATAAGCCCCAACTTCAAATAACTTACAGTTTAGAGGCAAATACACACAGAGAAACAATGAATTGTAATACAAATGGTTTTTCTACTATCACAGCCCAATTAAGGTTATATCACAGAACTTAAAAAGACCCACCATTTGTTGGGCACAGTGGTACATGCCCATAATCCCAGCAGCTCAGAAGGTCGAGGTAGAGGATTGCACGTTCAAAGTCAACCTCAGCAAAAGTGAGGTGCTAAGTGAATCAGTGACACCTTATCTCTAAATAAAATATGAAATAAGGCTGGGGTTGTGGTTCACTGGTCAAATGTGCATTAGTTAAATCCCTGGTGCTCCCCCAATAAAAGATTTATTACAGTCAATTTTGTAAACTTAAAATAAGAGAAAACCAGGAAATATTCAATAAAGGTTAATGAAGTTTCTGTTAGAAAGGAGACAACCCTGTAACCTCCTGCAAATAACTGGGAAAGTTATATATCGCATTCCCTCTGCCCGCAGAGAGAGACACGACAAACATCTGAAGCTTTGGAAGTTTATTGTGCACAGTCTTCCTTTCTTTCCCTCTTTTCTATCCCCTTCTCTCTTTTCTTTCTCTCGCTCTCTTTCCCTCTGCTTAACTCTCACCTGCTCTGGTCGCTCCGCTTCTCCTGCTCGGCTCACGCCTGCTTCGGCCACTCCGCTTCTCCCACTCGGCTCTCGCCCTCGCTCGCACTCTTCTTCCTCGCTTCTACTCCCCCCTCCCAGGAAGTTACCAAGCTTATATACACTTCAACCAATCAAGGGAGAGTACACAAAGTAAACGGCGAACAGCTGTAGGTATAGAATAGGCACACGAGAGAGGCATGCACTAATCACATTGTTAACTAGCTAATACTGTATAGCCAACCGCTTTTGGCTCAGTGCCAGACGCCATCTTGACCGTGCCCAAGGCTGGGAGTCCCGGGTACCCCGACAGTTACAAGTTATTTTACTGCAAATAACTGGGAAAAATATTATATAAATCATCCAATGAGAAATTGGTTGGGGAGAGAGCAGACAGATAAGCAAAATCAGATTATATATCCCAACACAGAAACTTGAATAACAAGATGACTCAGATGTAGATTTAAATAGAGCTGGCATCTAAGAGACCTGGTAGCAAGGGAGCGATCAATGAGACAGAATTCTAGGTCATATAATACAAAAAGAAGAGTATCGCGCTCCCTCTGGCCACAGAGAGAGACACGACAAATGTCTGAAGCTTTGGAAGTTTATTATGCACAGTCCCTCTCCTACACTTCTCTTACTCCCAGCTTCCGCGCACTCCCAGCTTCTCTTCTCTCAGCTTCTTCTTACTCCCAGCTTCCGCGCACTCCCAGCTTCTCTTCTCTCGGCTTCTTCTTACTCCCAGCTTCCACGCACTCCCAGCTTCCAGCTCAGCTTCAGCCTCTGCCTCTTCCACTACTCTCCCACCCACCAGGCTTATATACACTTCAACCAATCAGGGGAGAGTACACGAGGTAAACGCGGACAGCTGCAAGCATAGGATAGGTACACGAGGGGGGCATGCTCTAATCACATCGTTAACTAGCCAATCATTGGAATTCGCTGGTTGTTTACTGTATAGCTGGCCGCTCTTGGCTCAGCATCAGGCGCCATCTTGACTATGCCCAAGGCTGGGGGTCCTGGAAACCCCGACATATCCCCCTTCTTTACTATTAAACTAAGGCTCGGGACCGTGTCTGTCTTAGGCTGAGTGGTCAGCATATGTCCTTACCCGTCATCAGAGCCTGCAGAGCATGCTGCAGCTCCTGTCTTAGGTTGGTACACAGCCACCTCCTTCATTACCCGTCTTTGACTACCGGTCCAGCATCAAGAGCCATACTAATGGGGGGCTGTCGGCCTTTAGGGCGGTCATGGCCTGATGAAAGATAATTTGATCTCTCTATTGGCTAGCTCGTAGATGCATGCCAAAACGAATGAAGAGAAGGAGGCCAAGGCAGAGGAGTACCACCATAGCTCCTAAGCTTGCCCGCTGTTTGACAAATCTATAAACAGAAGAAAAACCATATATCCATATTAAATACAGAAACAATATACATCCCAATGGAGTTACAATACGGGCAACACAAAACAGCTCTCAGGGAATAAACGCATCCCAGTCCCAAAAGTTCTTGCAAGGTATCCACTTGTTCTTATAATGAGTCCACTCTCTGATAGAGTCTCTATGGTCTGCAAGGCTGCAGCTGCATTCTCGGCCAAATGATCATTGTTATGGTTGTGCCAATGCTGCTACTGCAAGGACTGTGATGACAATGATCACGGCTGTTGCAATGTCAAAGCCTCTTCTGTTTCTTGATAATAGCACTGGCAATTCTATATCTGCAACAGAAACTAGGACTGGTAGGAAGATAGAAATGTGCATCAAATTGCACGGGTGGCAAAAGAACCATTCCAGCATTGTGAAAGATAAGACACAGTTAGTGAACAGTTAAGAGGTGTTATTAGAAATGTTAGTTGGTAGAAACATAAAAAAGAGGAAATACACAAGCTGACGTGGGAGGAAAAGCAACATCATAGCTAGGGTCAGCAGAACGAGTTGCTCTACTCTGGGTCTGATTTGTAGTACGATTCCAACGGCAAAGTGCAAAAATTCCTCCTGTTAAAGCAAAGAAAGACTAGAGATATCCTTGTCACCAAAAACAGCACGACCTGAAAAATCATCAGTAGAATTGATAGGCTTATAGAGGAATTGGTGAAAAACAAGAAAAGGAAGGATGTTAGTTAGAAGTGAAAAATATGGCCAGGCTAACAATGGCCCATAGGTTCCGGGTTTGCCTTTCCGTCTGAGTTTTTGTTATTGGAGGAAGGCTCAGACTCGCCATTGCGAGGAGGAGCAGCATCACTTGCATGCTGTAAAACTCTGATTAGCCTTTCTGGAATCCAGACTGGAGTCTGTTGATCCTGTGGGAAAATACAAACAGACCATTGGACCCAACGAAGGACTGGATCCGGTCCTTTCCAACAACCTGTCAGGATATCTTTCCATTTTGCCCATACTTGAGGAGTATTATGGGGATTATAATGTCGATCAGCTGCAGAGTGGCCATCCCTATCCAGAGTTAAGAAATTTAGAATGAAAAGAACTAAATTAAGTTTATCTTTAGGAGACTTGTAGGAGGCTCCTATTCCCCCTTTTTGTTTATTTAGACAATTTTTTAAAGTAAGATGTGCTCTTTCCACAATGCCCTGTCCCTGAGGATTATAGGGGATGCCAGTGACTGATTGGATGTTAAATGTTTGTAAAAACAACCGGAAGCTTTTGGAAGTATAAGCAGGACCATTATCTGTTTTAATAACTTTAGGTATGCCCCAGCCAGCAAATGCTTGTAGGCAGTGTTGAATGACATCTTTTACCTTTTCTCCAGAATGAGCGGAAGCCATAATGACCCCTGAAGCAGTGTCTACTGACACATGTACATACTTAACAGTACCAAATTCAGAAATATGGGTTACATCCATCTGCCAAATATGACCAGGCAGCAGTCCCCTGGGGTTAACTCCAAAGGATTGTACTGGGATTAAAGGAGCACAATGTTGACAATTTTTTACTATTTGTCGAGCCATACATTTAGATATAGGAAATTTTCTGCTCAAAGTAGTGGAATTTACATGAAATTTTTCATGAAAGAGTTTTGCTTGTTCCTCTATGGAAAAAACAAAAATTTGATTTGGTGGCCATATCTACCAAGTCATTAGCATTGGCCAAAGGTCCTGGTAAATTAGAATGAGCTCTAATATGTCCTACATAGAATAGATGTTTACGCTGTAGGATAAGGTTTTGTAGCATAGTAAAATAAGAAGCTACCGTGGACATGGAAGAAATATGGGGTACCGTTTCAAGAACCTGTAAAGTGTTAACGATATATAAGCTATCAGATAGAAGATTGAATGGCTGATTATGTGCTAATTGAAAGGCTAATATTACAGCTGCAAGTTCAGTAACCTGTGCGGAGTTGGGTGGAACTATTATGGTGTGAAGTTGTTTACTGATAAGTACTGCACCTACTCCATTTTTGGAGCCATCAGTAAAAATGGTTACACAGTCTTTAAGAGGCCGGACACTAGTCACTTTTGGAAAAACTATGGGAGTATTTTTACAGAATTGAATCCAGGGATGTTGGGGATAATGGTTATCAAACTGAGCTGAAGTGGAACAATATAATACTGACCAATCATCATCATTATTAATTAGCCATTTAATTTGCTGAGTGGAATAAGGAGTTATAATAATAGATGGATGGATTCCAAAAACAGTAATGCAAGATTCTATTCCCTTGAATATTACCTGAGCAATAGCTTGGGGATATGATTGCAATGTTTTAGCCAGAGAGCTAGGGAGATTTATACTTTGCAGAGGTCCTCCTTGCCAAACTATGCCAAAAGGGGTATGCTTCTCTGAGATTATGATTAAACTTAATGGTTGAGTAGGATCACAATGATCAACGTAACACTGCTGAAGTCTATTCTCTACTAGCTGTAAGGATATCCGTGCTTCGGGAGTAAGTTTCCTAGGGGAATTCAAGTCAGGATTACCTTTTAATATATCGAATAAAGGTTTTAATTCCCCTGTGGATAATTTTAAATAGGATCTGATCCAGTTAATGTCACCTAAGAGTTTCTGAAAATCGTTCAAGGTATTCAATTGATCTGTCCTGATGGTCAACCTTGTTGGTCTGACTGTAGTAGCAGTGAGCCTTGTACCCAGATATTCTTGGATCTCCTCTAATTGTAATTTTTCAGGGGCTATCGTTAGTCCTCTCTTTTCTAATGCTTGAGTTATAAATTGTAATGCTTCTAACAAAACTTCTTTTTCTGGATGGCAAATAAGTATGTCATCCATATAATGATAAATCAACAATCTCTTAAACTTTTGTCTAGTAGTTGTTAACGCTTTATCTACGTATATTTGACATATAGTAGGACTGTTAGCCATACCTTGAGGCAACACGGTCCATTCGAATCTCTGGTCAGGCTGAGTGTGATTAAGAGCGGGCAAAGTAAAAGCAAATCTCCAACAATCATTTTTGTGTAAGGGTATAGAGAAAAAGCAATCTTTTAAATCCAGAATAATAGTAGGCCAATTTTTTGGTAGTGCAGTGACAAGAGGGAGTCCACATTGGATGGGTCCCATAGGGTACATTTGTTCGTTTATGGCTCTTAAATCATGTAATAACCTCCATTTTCCTGATTTTTTTCTTTGTTAAGAATATTGGAATATTCCAAGGAGAGGTAGAATGTTGTAAATGACCTGCTTGTACCTGCTCTTGTACTAACTTATGAGCTGCCTCTAGCTTCTCTTTTGTTAGGGGCCACTGTGGAATCCAGCGAGGCTTATCATCTTTCCATATTATAGGGATTGATGGTTTATCAGTGGCCCCTAGGAAAAACCCAATCCATGAGAATCATTTTTTGGTGGAAGTAAAGGCAGTGGTTGGGTAGATCCTTGACTATGTCTTCCTAATCCTTTTTTATCATCATAGTTCATATTTTGTAACATATTTCTTACAGGAGTCCCTTGGTAAGTCTGATCAGTGGTGAGTTTCATATCCATTTGCTGCAGGACGTCTCGTCCCCATAGGCTAATAGGAACATTACAGACATATGGCTGAAATATTCCTGTGTGTCCCTCTGTATCTTTCCACGATAATGAGGAAGCACTTTGGGGCTTTCTGCTACTCCTAAGCCTCTCAAGCTCTGAGCTGCTGTGATCAATGGCCAGTGCTTTGGCCAGACCATTGCGCTAATAATACTTTTGTCTGCTCCCGTATCTAATAAACCTGTAAATTCCATATTTCCCACTTTTAATTTTAGGAGGGGCCTCTGTCCCATATCCATAGTAAGGTTTATTAAGGTGGTTCCTGTTGATCCAAAATCTCCTTGTCTTTTATTTGTATTTTTACTGGGCCACAAAGAATGTCGACTGGGCAATATAAGCATTTGTGCAATGCGATCCCCTGGAGAGATGACCGTAATTCCTTTTGGTGAAGAGACCAAGGCTTTTATTTGTCCAGTGAAATCAGGATCAATAACCCCTGGGTGTACTATAAGTCCTTTTAGTGTTGAGGAACCTCTACCTAGTAATAGTCCTACACTGTTCTGTGGGATTTTTTCATGCCAATCAGTATCAATCATCTGCACCCCCATATCTGGGGTTAGTATGAGTCTGGAGGTGGCACAGATGTCCAATCCGGCACTTCCTGAGGTGGCTCTGCGCTCCCCTTCTCTGTGGGAGGATACCACCGTCGGGGAACTTGTTGAATTACCCCGTATATTTGTTGCGGGCCCCGGGGAGGGCCCTGTCTCCCGTTTTTTTGAGGTTTAGGATTCAACCCTAGGAAATTATCCTCCCTATCTCTAATAGGCTGACAGGCACTAATCCAATGACTTCCTCTTCTGCATCTTGGACATAGCCCAGGTCCGGTTCCCAGGTTTTTCTTTGTATAGATGTTCCCACCCCGGGCAAAGGGTGGCCTTTTGTTTGGACAAGTGGCTTTTAGATGTCCCTTCTGTCCGCACACAAAACATGATCCTAAAGACTCTTTATTAGTTCTTGAAGGGAACCTCCCCTGGGCTTGTGCAAGTGCGGCAGACAACAAGGTGGTTTGTCTGTCTATGGCTGCTACAAAGGCACTGCTCTGCGCCGAAGTATCATTTACATCTCTACACACTTTTAAGTACGCGGACAAGTCTTTGTTTCTCCATGGTCTTATGGCCTCCCTACACCACCTGTTAGCTTGTTCGTAAGCCAACTGTTTTACTAGGGGCATGGCTTGCTCTGCATCTCCGAAGATGCGTGATGCTGTCTGAATTAGCCTATCGACAAAATCCGCATAGGGCTCACTATTCCCTTGAGTTACCTTTGACAACTGGCCCTGCAAATCTCCTGCTCCTTGTAATGTTTTCCAGGCCTTGGTTGCAGCCACGGCAATTTGCGCATAGACTGCTGGATGATAATTAAGCTGTGCCTGAAGGGTTTCATAAGGTCCTACGCCCATAAGCATGTCCCTATCGACTTGGGGATTCCCCGCTGCTGCATTTCGGCGGGCGGTATCCGTAGATATTTCTTGCCATGATGTTTTCCACATAAGGTACTGTCCCCCAGACAGAGCGGCCCTAGCAAGATTAGTCCAGTCCTGGGGCACTAAGTTTAATGATGTCAAGGTATCTACTAAGGCTATAGTAAAAGCTGACTGAGGACCATATGTGCTAACTGCTTCTTTTAACTGTTTCACTATTTTGAAGTCTAAGGGTTGGTGGAATCTTTGATTTTGAGCATCCTCAAAAACAGGATACGCTACAGATCCAAGATGACTCCATTCTGAGCGTAATCCGAAACCGTACGCTTCATGAGGGGGTTCCCTATTTATGGGAGGTGCACTAGGCAACACAGGCACTAGAGGGGGCTTTTTAATCTAGTCTTAATCTTTGTACTCTTTTTTCCAGTTCTTCTCCCGATAATTCCCCTTCCGATAGTTCCTCATCTGAATTAGTTCCTTTTTCTGAATTTTGAGAAAGATATGAACGTTCCTCTTTTATTGCTTCCAAAACCTGTCTTCCCTCAGCTAAAGGCTCGGTGAGTGAAGGTTTTTTGTTTTTATCTTGCAGACAGGATTTAATAAGAGACCAAATAGCCATAGTGCCTACTGGCAAAGGGTTTTGCCTATCCGCTATACGAAGGTCCTTCCCCAGCTGTTCCCACTGTAGGATATTCAAAAGGCCCTCATCCAAAAACCAAGGGGAAATCCTTTCCACAGTATCAAGAAATACTTTAGCTGTTTTTTCCTTTAATGGCGTCCCATGATTTTTTAATAGCTCCCTGAGGGGTTGCTGCATTCTGAATTTAGACGTTTCAGACCCCATTGTTACTAATTTGAATAGCTTTAGTTATGGCAGTTACAATAACAAACAGTGGCCTAGCTGCCAGGAGTAACGAGATTACTGAAAGGAAAACTATCAAGTGTGTATTAGAATTTTTATAGCGGCTTTTCACGTACTACCTACACCCTAATTGGACCGCTTCAAACGTGTTTCTACTTTCACTTTAATTAGACCTCGTTCCACGCGTCAGGACCGCTGATGGCGCATCCTGATACCCTTTAACCCGCGTTCCACGCATCAGGACCGCTGATGGCGTATCCCGATACCTTTTAACTGGACCGCATTCCGTGCGTCCCCAGGACCGCCGATGGCGCATCCTGACACCCTTTAACTTTTTTATAACCGGTTTAACTTGTATATAAAAGAAATTTTTTAGATATCTTACCTTGTTTTCTTTTATAAGGCCTTCATCTTCCCGGGTTTCGGCACCAGTTATCGCGCTCCCTCTGGCCGCAGAGAGAGACACGACAAATGTCTGAAGCTTTGGAAGTTTATTATGCACAGTCCCTCTCCTACACTTCTCTTACTCCCAGCTTCCGCGCACTCCCAGCTTCTCTTCTCTCAGCTTCTTCTTACTCCCAGCTTCCGCGCACTCCCAGCTTCCAGCTCAGCTTCAGCCTCCGCCTCTTCCGCTACTCTCCCACCCACCAGGCTTATATACACTTCAACCAATCAGGGGAGAGTACACGAGGTAAACGCGGACAGCTGCAAGCATAGGATAGGTACATGAGGGGGGCATGCTCTAATCACATCGTTAACTAGCCAATCATTGGAATTCACTGGTTGTTTACTGTATAGCTGGCCGCTTTTGGCTCAGCGTCAGGCGCCATCTTGACCATGCCCAAGGCTGGGGGTCCCGGAAACCCCAACAGAAGAGGGGCAGGTGAATGGACAGTAGAAGCCTTCCTGAAGAGGGATGACATAAATAGCAGCAGGGCATCCAGATGCACTCAATGGAAGGAAGGGTTAAAGAATCCCAGGAGTGGAAATGAGTCAAGAAATAAAAGTGGACATGAGTCAAGAAATAAAAAGGCTTTGTTTACAATCATCGCTCACACTGCCAGCCCCAGCTTGATATGACAGATAAAAACATTAACAGTATTACCAAAGTGATCAAATGTGTCTTGGTATTGATGAAAAACATTTATTCCCCACTACAGAGTCATGAAAAGGTCAAATATCTCATTGAATAGAAAGTCAAGGCCAAGTGGCATTGATTGATTTTTTATAATTCATATGTATAGAAAAGTTGAAAGAACAGTACAATAAGCACACTTAAACCTTTCTCCTTGTCATGAGAGAAGCAATGACTTGGAGAAGAGGGGAAATTGACTCAGTATGACTGGGATTCTTATAAAAGTATTTCAGCATGAGCTAGACAAGGCAGAGACAGAGGTTTCTTTAGGAAGCAGATACTCATTCAAAGAAGAATGCCAACTATCTTGAGAGCTAGAAGCCCTGCCAATTTAGGACTCCAGTCTTTGTAGTTGGACTGTAGTTAGACTAGACGGGAGGTAGGGCCAAGGTGGAGCTGCATAATTCCACACCACTTTTTCCTGCACTTGCTCAATTCCCTCCCTTCACAAAGGCAGAGGCCAAGAGCATGTCCCTGAGAGCATTCTGCATCTCCATGGCTCATGTGTGTTACCTTTGAGATTCTGTATCTATTTATTTTCAATTTCTGCCTCAACCTAATGTTAACTTCTGCCAACATGACACTTTCTCCCTCCCTCTCTCCTCTCTCTTGCTGACCATCCATCTCATTCCTAATTATTTCATCATGCCTACCCTAAAACTAAGGATATTTTTACAGTACTATTATTGCTCATGTTTTACTGATAATAGCCATTGTACCAATGGCATGCCTTAAGAATTACCATTAATTCACCTACCTAAGCCATTTCCTCTTTTGCTCCAGCGTGCTTTGATGTGTACTGAGATCCACTCAAAGCTTGCCTGTGGTATATGTCTTGGGACAGAATGGCCCCTCCTCTTTTTTATGGTTTGTTTTTAAAAACTAGATTGTTTTCTGAGTCTGGGGTCAGTTGTCTCACAGAATGCCCCTTTTTCTGGGTTTCTGATGGTTTCCTCACAAATAGACTCCAGCTAAACACTTTGGCAAGAACATGGGGATGTGGACTCTTGGCACATCATGGGAATGAAATGTGGAAGACCCTCATCCAGGTGTCCCACTTTTTGTAAGGCCCCATTTGACAGTTGGTTAAGGTGGTATGAAATGTACAAGTGATGGGGTGCCTGACTGTTTTCTACAATAAGCAGATCAGGACCCTAGGGTGCTAGTGAACAATGCCTGAGTGAAGAATTCATGGAGGAAAGTCAATGCCTGAGTGAAGAATTCATGGAGGAAAGTCACCAAAAGGTCAACTAAATAGTACGAACAACCTTACTGTCTCTAAGGCAAATGACAAATTTCTCCATGGAATATCTCACTTAATCTTCATAAGTGCCCAGCAAGGAAGGTATTACAGTCTCTATTTTACTAATAAGTCTCAGAGAGGTTGCAGTGATTAGCCCTTGGTAACACAGTGAGTTAAAGGACAAGCTAGGATTCAAATAGGCATCTGACTCCAAATGCTTATGTTACTAGCTGGTCAGACCACCTTCTAACCACAGAGCAGGTTCAGAATTTGGGTAAAAAGCACATGCCCAAGATTAACTTACTTGGCTATCTGTTTCATTTAAAAGGATGATACAGTCAAAATATGACTTAGAAAGTCACAAGAAGGACATTAAAAAGAGCAAATAACTTAAAACAATATTGCACTAAGACAACAGAACAGTGCATCATTACAGATTGGATGTGCTTTTAGAAGTCTGTTTTACCCTTTCAGTCTCAGTTTTCTTTTTAATATCCCTGGCAGGCCAGGAAGGAATGACCATCCTAAGACTTAGAGCATAAAAAGAATATAGTAGAAATAAAGGCTGCTATGTCACAGTTCAGAAATGCAGAAGTGTAATCAACTGCAAGTTTGATTTGGAGCTGCCACAAATCATTCCCCTTGATTGTTGTCTCTTTTGTGAGATGCTGACTTGCAGGCTCTGCTTGGCATTGTCAGTGACTTTGTATGACAACCTTCTTAAAAGACCTCTGCAATAATTCAGTAATATGGCTGTTGTTATGAGAATGATACAATTATGGCCAAATTGATGTGGTGATGGGGGACAAAAAAGGAAGTGGATTGGGGTGGGCAAAATTGCTGTTTTTGTCCAAATGTATTTTGACTAATCACCTGGAGTGAATGAGAAAAAGAATTAGGACAAAAAGGTTGCAGAAACACTACTTGGCTCCAGGGATTACAAACCCAAGTTTGTGCTAAAATAAAATGCCTTTAAGAGAGGAAATATCACAACCTCTTACTGTTTTTGTGATTTTACAAAGTACTACAATTATGTATATAATTATGTATGAGTCTAGAAAGTTCTATGATGTTTGGAGACTTAATGTCACTTCCTTACTTTTTTTTAAACAATTCTAAACTTTATTATATAGTCTCAAAGCAAATAGCAAACACTGACAGTACACAATTAAATAGGCAAATTCACAAAATAGTAAGCAATTCTGATCCAACTCTTCCAGTAACTAATTGAATACACAGACAAAAACATTTATAAACATAACCCTTTTCATGTACAGAACAATGCAACTGACAGATATAAATTTTACATTCTTTCCAAGTAAACATGACATGTTTTTGAATGCTGATCACAGGCTAGGACTTTATAAATTTTTAATAAAAAGTGACGCTTTCCAGCAGAGTCAATTTGGCACGGGAGACAAATGAATAGCGAGGCTTCTGAATTCGGAAGGGTTTATTGTAGATTCAGGAAACCTGGGCATCCTGGTGCTTGAGGAGAGTCGGTTTATATCCCCTCCAGGGAGTGAAGGGTAGGGATGATGCCAATTGTGCGAAGATTAGGCGAGGAGCTAGATGTCCGAGCAGGCACGATTAGGAGCACTCGGGAACATATACACATGCATTGTGTGCATGGACTTAATTGAATACGGCCAAAGACAAATCACCTGGGTGTGCTTATGTTAATCAACCTCCTCACTGCCAATGTGACCAAAACAACTTCTGGCTAACTGCCAGGCGCCATCTTGGCGTAGTCTGTATGGCAAAGCCCCAGCAAAAAAGAAAACTAGGAAATCCTCACATGTTTGTAAATTAAGAAATATCATTTAAAAATCCACAGATCTACATCAGAATTAAAATTTTAAAATATTTTGAGCTGATAATGAAAATATAATATTAAAATTTATGGGATGCACTTAAAAAGTCATGCTTAAAAAGAATACAAAGATTTAGGTATTAGGAAATCCAAATTAACAAGGCAAACATAACTAAAACAATTTGTTTTTAACAACAACAAAAATTTCTTATCTTTTCCCAGTTTTTGCTAAGTGTAACTTCTATAATTTAACAAAAGAATTTACCCCCACAAAATTCTAAGAAAAAAGATGCAACTACCTTTATAAAAATATTACATCTGTTGGTGAGGTCCTCAGCAAATTTATCCATTCTTTGCTGTTTTAGGTATATAGCAGGGAGCAACACCATTGAACAAGATCAAGGAAATAAGCAAAATGTAGACAGGCAATGATGAAGAATAAAGAAACATTTTAAAAATTAAAAACATCCTAGAAATAGGAACTTCCAGTTATAGACAGATGATTTTGATTTCCTGCAGAAGAATACAACTAAAGTAAAACCTCAATGGATGGGTTTAACATAATGGACTGAACTGAAGATCAGTGAACCTGAAGATTGAGCAATAGAAATTACCCAATCTGAGCAACAAAGAAAATGAACTGAAGCACAAAAGAAAAAAAAAATAACAGTACTTCAAAAGCTGTGGCACTGTAGCAAAAGATCTAACATCCATATCTTTGGAGGTTAGGAGAGGAGAGAATGGGTGGGGTTAAAAAATTTCCAAGGAGGAGTGACTGAAAAGATTCCAAATTTGGCAAAAGACATAGACTGAAAAACATGAGTAAACTCTAAACAGAATAATCCAGAATAAATCCACATCATATTTAAGTTTGTGACAGCTGTTAAATTTAAAAAGAAAAGAAAACTCTCAAAAGCAGTGAGAGAGAAAGAAGACCTCACCCACAGGCAAGAACCAAGTTACATAGCAGCAGATTTCCAATCAGATACTGGGAAAGATGGTGGCAAAAGACTTGAAGCATGTAAGTAAAAGAACTGTCAATCCAGGAAAAATACCCTTCAGAAATGATGAAGAAATCCAGAAATTTATTTTTGAGTGTTGAGGACAGTTTTTTTTTTTTTTTCAGAGATGGGAGTTTTATTTTAAGAGATGCTGTGTTGCCTGCATTGGCCTAGAAATCTTGGGCTTGTGAGTGCATAGTTGTGCACACCTCTAATTTCAGCTGCTGCCGGGGCTGAGAAAGGAGGATCTCAAGTTCAAAACCAGTCTCGGCAATTAGTGAGACCCTGTCTCAAAAAAAAAAAAAAAAAAAAAAGAAAACCACCATAAAAGGAGTTGTAAATATATGGCTCAGTGGTTGAGTGCTCTTGGGCTCAATCCCTGGTACCAAAACCAAAAAACAATACAAAACAAACAAAACAAAAAAAACAAAACTCCTGGGCTCACATGACCCTCTTGCCTCATCCTGCCAAGTACCTGTGACCATAGATATCGTGCAGTTCTTAAGATATTTTTAAATCAAGAGAAGAATTTGTCACCAGAAGACCATGCTAAGAGTGGTTAATAGAAGTTATCTGAACAGAAAGAAAAGGAAAAAAAATCTTATAATAACAGGCCAGAGAAAGAACACAAGAGACTCTTGAAATTTGTAAATCATGGTAGATAGTTGAAGCAAATAATATAACTCTGTCGGTTGTGATTCTCAGCGTATGCAGAGAGAATTATATCATAAATTAGAAAAATATAAAGGGATATGAAAAGAAATAAGTTTTCTGCATTTCACTTGCTCTGCTAAAAATATTAATACTAATAGACTGAAATATTAGGTATATGTAATAAAATACCTTGAACAAAAATAGTAATCTCTAAAGATATATTCAAAAGCACTGTGAATAAATCAAAATGAAATTGGAAAATAAAGGGTCAAATAACCATGAGAAAGCAAGAAAAAGGAAACAAGAGTTAAAATCAGGAGCTTGGAGGCTGGGGTTGTGGCTCAGTGGCATAGTGCTCACCTGGCACATGTGAGGCACTGGATTCAATTCTCAGCACCACTTTAAAAAATAAATAAAATAAAGGTAAAAGAAGAGGATATTGGAAGTTTTTACTCTCATGTTCACAACGAGAAAAAATCTAACCAAATAGAAAAGCAACAACACTTCTTAGATCCATCACAGATTCATAACAAAAGAGTGACTTTGGAAATTTGAACACTTAGGTGAATTCAAAGAATCAGTCTATGAAGAGCAGAAGAGCTGCACCCAGTAACAAGTAGAACCAATTAAAATGTAATTGACCAGTGAAGGTGAATATGGACTACCTAAAGAGTTGAACACTTTTGGGACCCAACCTTTAGATACCACACACTTTTGTGAGATTTACCCCCAGGAGACTCACCAGCTTCTTTTCATGAAGACTCAGGGGGAAATTCCCTCATGTTTCAGGTAGGAGGAAATAAAAAAGTCACCATTTTGAAACATACCCAGAGAATTCTGTGTTCAAAACAAAGTTCTTCTCGTAAGAAACACTTCCAAAATCTTCTCTGATTGAAGGTCATTAAATAGCAAATAAAATCCATTTCTCTCATAAGAGTAGTGGAAAAATAACCAGCTGAAAAACTCTTTTGACAGTCAGGGTACAGGAATTCAGGTCTGCTAAAGAAAAAAAAAAAAAAAACCTTCAGGTTTAATCATTAGATTATAGACCATGTCCCCTTTTCAGCATCTTGCCACCATAACAGCAGGGTCCATTATAAAAGCAGTGGATTGCAACTGGGAGAACTGAAAGACACAGACTCTTCAAAAGGAACTTTCCAGGGAAACCCAAAGATAATGGGGGGAGGGGAGAACAACAATAATCAAACAAGGATATGAGAGGAAATTGAGGCTTCTGACAACTATAGCTCCAGGATACATTAAACTCAATCTGACTCCCAGCCAAAAAACATAAAATCTCTCATTAAAAAGTCTGTTTGTGGGGCTGGAGGTGTAGCTCCATGGCGCAGTGCTTGCCTAGCATGAGTGAGGCACTGGGTTTGATCCCTCAAAGCACATAAAAATAAACAAATAAAATGAAGACATTCTGTCCATCTACAACAGCATTTTTTTTTAAAGCCTGTTTGCCTCAGTTCCTATTACCTGATATATCATGTTGGACTTTCAGCCAAAAATCATAGGCATGCAAAAAGCAAGAAAAATCATCTAAAGTTTCAAAGCAATATCTGATCCAGATACAAATATGAAAAAGATGCTAAAACAACCAGGTTGGGAATAATTAATATGTGAAGAGATGAGAAGGGATGTGATGGGGACAACATGAAAAGAAGATATGGACAAAACAATTGGAGGGATGGGCATGGTAAAGAGGAAACAAAAGGAAATGATAGAATTAAAGACACTGACAAAAATGAAAAGTACTTTGATGGGATCATCAGAACACTGGATACAGCTGTGGAAAGAATCAGTGAGTTTGAAAAGTGTCAATAGGAACTTCCCAAACTGAAATGCAAAGAAGAAAAACAATTTTACCTTCCCCTCTATTCCAATCTGAGTCCACAGGGTAGGCAATGTGACTGCTTAAACAATAGGACTGTCATGGTCAGGCTCTGTAGATTTGGGGTGGGCAGCTCATGCAATGAGGATTTCTACTGCTCTCCTCCAAACAGGGATCAAGAAATCTGCTAAGCCTGGATTCAATTAAAGTTGAACTATTTGGTAGCTAGTGTGAATAAGTAACTAAATGTGGATTTGCATGGTATAGCCTCCACCATCGGATTCTTGAGTTTCAACAAGACCTCAAATAGGAGAAAATTTTCTACAACCTTGCTTAGTTAGGCACAATTATTTGTTTTGAGTTTTTTTTTTTTTGTTAAAATTCTGTACTTTTGCTAGTGCTATAGCAAACAGAATCTTTGTATTCTTTCTCTAGTTTCAGTAGCCCAGAAAGTTGCCCTGTGAGTGAATTTGAGGAGTCATGCTCACTCTGATAGAGTTGGTTGTCTGTTGAATAATAAGAGTGACTGCCACAGTAAAATAATGAGGAATTCATGCGAATGAGGTGGCCCAGGAAAGACTGAATCAGGGGTTGCCAGTTAGGTGTTTACAAACAACATGAAATGCCATGTTCAGGATTGACTGCTGATATGATGTTCCAGCTAATTAAAAAGTCATGGTTCCCTGGTGGCCAAGATTTTTCTTTCATCTGGAATATAACACTTGTCCACTGGTCAGTTCCTCCTGATAAGAAGTTCTACTTGACAATTACTGCATTCTTTAATAAATAAAATATGGGGAAAGAGATAAATTATTATTTAATTGATGCAGTGCTGTTTGGGTGATTTCCAGGGTGCACAGGTGTTACACTGGCAACATGAGGGCAAGAGTCAATGCTTGTACATCTACTTAGTCTACACAGAATTTTGGAATGTGTTTTATTGATTAGCATATTACAGAAAAAATTTAAAATAACTTCTTTATATTAATAAGCTAAAGTTTTTAAATAAACAATTCATAATATTTTTGCTACATATATATATGTTCCAAATTACCAGATGCATATTTCTAATGTTAATTACTTTTAATATTTCATTTTCAATTTTCATAAATATGATCATGAGCTTCATCGCATTTGAGTTATTTGCTTAATTACTTGAAATGCTTGACTCTTTCAATTGACCCTTAATATCAGACCAGAATATTTTTAATTGGTGGATAGTTCACAAAATACTGTTGAAAATATAGCATCGATTCATCAATTCTTAATTTTTTTCCTCTTCAAATGTGAACATATCAAAGCCTAAATTTTACAGGTTCTGTCTTTCTGTCTGTACCCTCCAGGGTCTTTTTTTCATAAATATTTATGCAAGAAAAAAATCATTTGATTAGTTTTATTTCATATTTCAAACTTTGTTTTAAATTATCCACAATGTGCTAAAAGCTTCATAGGGTTGTATTTTAGCTGTCCATTAACTGAACATTTGGACTAAAGTTTGACTTTGAATAAATTTTAACTAAAATATAGAATGTTATTTTCAAAGTGTTAAATGCCACACTGAGATCTTTAGGTTGATTTCTAAAAGAGTTCTTCTAATGGCAGACATTTCTAGGATACTACTGATAATGACTCCAAAGAGAAAAAGGGCATAATATAATGCAGAATTTGTTTTTATGTTTTCTTTCAAGAGCTACAGAACTAAAACTTTGTAATCTGCTGCATTTGGTCTAGGTCAGGTGTGTCTCTGTGTGTATATATGCATGTGTGTAAATTTTGATAGTTGCAATTTCTATTTCAGTTGATAGAATATTATAACTAATATTAACAGCATTCAGAGTGATGTCTGATGATTATGTTTTGACAAAATGAAGTTCTAGTGACTTTTGGTTTCATAAATTGAATTAAAACTCAACTTTTTCAGAAATTAATTGACTTTTTATTTGGAGTATCTGATGACATTGATATAAACTGGAATTGTTTTATTGTTTGTGGAGTTCTGATAACACAGCCATATATTGCTTTTTCTTTTTTTACTTAGAGTATTACAGTTATACATAGTAGTTGGGTTCATTTGGACAGAATCAAACATGCATGGAATTTGATTTACTTCTCTTTGGTACATAGTTCCCCCAAGCCTTCCCTTCCTCTCTCTCCCTCTAATCTCTTTCCTCTACTCTATTGATCTTCTTTTCACTTATTTATTTATTGTACATATACTGTTTATTTGTTCACATTTGATAGTACATAAAGAAGCAAATATGAAAATAGAGCAAAATACACATTGAAAATCTATATATTATTGAGTTCAAAACATAATCTCTAAACATATTACTATAATTATTCTTGCTAAACCATGTATTTGAATGCACATGTCTCATGTGGTTAAGTTTTACACTGATTGTTTAACCAACTTGAACTCTTAGATTTCTTGTGTTCAATTGCTTCACCAGCATGGATGGCAAAAGTACATCAACATTTTGTAGGATTATATTTTAATTTTTAAATTATTTATTTGTAAGTGGACCAAATTCCTTTGTTTTATTCACTTATTTTTATGTGGTGCTGAGGATTGAACCCAGTGCCTCTCCCATTCTAGGCAAGTGCTCTACCTCTGAGTTACAACTACAGCCCTGGATTATATTTTCAATATAAATTTCATAAACAATAGAATTTCAGAACTCATTTTTTCCAACAAGAATGTACTTGTTCTGAGTTAACTTATTGCTGTTTATTTAAAAAAAATTGTATCCAAACTACAAAGACAAAAGCATTACCATCCAATAAATATTGAAATGTAGATTTGAGCAACAAGTGGCACAAGCAATCACCAGAAGAAACATCCATACAAATATGTTCTAATGAAGAACTGCTAAGTCTCTACATAATGCATATATTTCAAATATAGTTAATAAAAATTGTTAGCAGTTCCCATTAACTATGGTGGTTATCATTATATTCTAAGTTTTATTACCAATCATGGCCCACTAGGTATTGATGAAGTGGTTTTCCAGGACAGCCAGATAGAAGAGCACACTTAATAATTTTAGAATGCCATATTTAAAGATGTCCAAGGGGTGAAGGATAGAAATGGATCTCCATGCAAGGTTTAATTTGGGAAATAACAAAGAATATGATTTCATCCTGCAACTCGTTCCAGGTCAGGGTCGCCTCTGGTATGTCCAAGGAGCAAAGGAATATTTGAGGTTCCATTGGAAAAATGAAAAGCTAGTTAAAGTGTTTTGTAAAAAAAAATCTTTGGCATTTTTAGAGTCGTGTGATAGAGAGCTCTGATTGTTAAATGTCTATAGTTTGTAGGCATTAATTAATAAAACTAAAACAAATAAATCTTAGAGTAAGAGCTAACTGTTTGATAGAATTGGGCTTGCAACATGGTATGTCAGTTCCGTGTTTTTATATATGTGGTAAGTTGTCTGCTGGTTCCTGTTACAAGGTGACTTGTGCACAGAGTTTCTCTTCATGGCCTTCCCCTGCTTTTTTTTTCAGGACTTGACATGGGCAAATTTATGGTGAATGACAATGTTCACAAAGACATTCATTTTTTGGGTTTAGGAAATAACCAGAAAATAAAAACTGAGTTTTTGGTTAGATTTCAGAATTAAATATGTGGAAGAATTCAGTTTACTGAATTAGGTAAGGCTCTTATCTGATGCTATAGAGGAAATGGCAGAAGATGAAAGGAAAACAAAATATGCCAAAATCATTCTGTTAATTAAACCATTGATAATGATTTTGTATGATAATAATAAATGAGAATCAGTCTTTATAAGCAATGCGGGTTTGAAGACACAAAGTTTAACCTGGCAATTGACCAGGAAATTCAATATTTGGCTATCAAATGTTATTGAGAACATCTTCACCATAGAACCATATTTGAAATGATCACCTTGTTAGAGTGTTGTTGATTATTCTCATTATTACAAATAAGATTCATTATCTACCCAAACTCAAAGCTGATGTGAAGATTGAAGTTGCCCAAAAGAGGAAAACTCAGGATATGATTCTGAAATATTCAGAATAAGTTTCTGGATTGATTGCTAAATACAGTAAAAGTTAAATTATCTCTGTAATCCAGTTGCATTTATTGAATCTATTGAATAAATCTAATCTGAAATCACAGTCATATGACATTCTTATTCCATAATGAAAAAGGTAAAAATGCTAAATGTATTTAAAGGTAGAAAACACATCAGGATAAGGATAGTTGGAATTCCAAAAGGGAGGTGTGAAAGTGGAACACTAAGAACCCAAAAGTCCCTTTGCCATTTTAATATACCATTAACATGCCATTAATAACAGACACAGTTTTAATATTTTAAACATTCAAAACAGAAATGATTTCAACCTCCATTTTATATTATTACAAATAATTTAGAAAATGATTAATGAGATTTTAATTTTGATGGAGTTTATCTTAAAACAATTTTTGCCACTATGGCTGGAAAGGATCAAGCTGTAATTAGATTCAGAAAAAAATCCACAGTGAAAAAAAGCAGGTCCATTTTCAGATGCCCAGACTTGGTTCACCTTCACACTTGGCTATTGTTCAGCCTACTTTTTTTTCTTTTCTTCTTCTTCTTTTTTTTTTACTCTTTTGTAGTTGTAGATGCACACACAATATGCCTTTTTTATTTTTATTTTTATGTGGTCTTAAATACTTTTCTGTTCCTTCCCCTCCTCCCTACCCTTGTTCCCTTTCCTGTACTCCAGTGCTCTTTCTTCCATTTATAAGTGGTTTTGTTATAAATTAGTGCACTATGTATTTATATAAAGATAAAATTGTAATTTTTTTCATAATTATGTAGGAAAATATGATCAGATTCATTTCCCCATTCTTCCCTTTTCTTGTCTTTCTCCCTTCCTCTTGATCTCCTCCTTCTACTTCACTGAGTTCTACTTTCATGGGGTTCTCCCCACTCCCCAACTTTTAGTTATTTCTTTTTATCTCTCACCCGCCTATTATTTAGGTCTAGTTTCCATGTATGAGAGAAAACATTAGACATTTGACTTCCTGGATCTGGCTTATTTCATGTGACATGATGTTCCATTCATTTTTCAGAAAGTTCCATAATTTTATTCTTTTTTAAGCCTGAGTAAAACTCCACTGTGTATATATACCACATATTCATTGTTCATTCATTTCTTGATGACATAGATTCTGGTACCTCAATTTGGTTATTATGAATTGTGCTGCAATAAATATTGATGTGTCTGTGTCACTGTACTGTGCTAATTTTAGGTCTTTTGGATATATATCAAGAAGTGGGATAGCTGGGTAATATGCTGGTTCCATTCCTAGTTTTTGAGGAATACCCATAATGATTTCCAGAGTGGATGTACTAATTTGAAGTCCCACCAACAATGAACAAGTGTTTATTTTTCCTCACATTCTTTCCAATATTTATTATTTACATTCTCTAGGGGCACTGTACCAGAAGCTTTGAACTTAATTTTATGTACATGATTCCTCATCTTAAGTTTTTGGGGTATCTTTTTGTTCTGTTTTTTGTTGTTTTTAAGGTGCTAGGGATTGAACGTAGGGGCACTCTACCACGAGATTCATCCTCATTTCTTTTTATTACTTTTTAATTTAAAATAGAGGCTTGTTAAAATGCTTGAGACTAGCCTCAAGCTTGTGATTCTCCTGTCTCAGACTCCTAAGTATCTATGATTTTGTGTGTGCTGCACTGTATCTCATTTTTTGTCTACTAAAATAAATCAATAAATATCTACAATTTTCCTATCAGAATTGAGACTGTATGAGCCAATGATTGTCTTTCATCAAGAAGGTATTTCTATTATAAAAGAAGCATATTATTTATTCAAAACTATTCAGACAAGGTATCATGGTTTATTATGTCCTCTGTGAGCTTAACTCCTTTTAATCCCCATTATACCTTCCTTTGCATGCAGGATTCCTCCAATTCTTGCAAATATGATTCCTGTAATTTTAGATATTATGGCTGTGTTCCAAGAAGAAAGAGAGGAAAGAGGAAAGGCAGGAGTCAAAATTTACAAGTGTATTCTATTGAATGTACCAACTCCACCACTCCCAAGCTAAAAGCATGAGGTGTATTTGGCAGAAGACATTGAGAATAAGAGTCAGACATGTCACAGAGAATAATTATTGAATAATTTGAAGAGGTAAAACAACCTTAAGATTTACCACAGCTGAAATTCAGAAGATTAAAGAGCGAATAGAGCATTTCACATTTTCTGAAATCAGAATTTAGGAAAAGAAATAGAAGTATAGATTAAACCTAGATATAATAACTCCAGAGTTCAAAGTGTATAAAAATGCAGTTATTTGGAAATGAAATAAATCAAGAATATGCGTAGTTATATTTGTGACTAAGGAAATTGAAATATTGTATATTAAATAAAATTTCAAATTTCATTTTGTGGATTAAAAACTGGAAGATAAATGTATGTGGTTCACAATTGTTTGTAAGGGGAATTAATAACTTTAATATACTTCATACATTTTTTGCCAATAAGAGCATTACTGTAAAAATATATTTTCATCATGACTGGAGTGTTTCAGATTACAGTATCAATATCAGACAGTGCTCAAGCTCACTGCTTCTAAATATTTCAGTTTTTAGAGCATTTTTAGGTTTAAGAAAAAATTGAGAGTAAGGTACAGAGATTTCTTGTCTATCTCCTACATAACAAAGTGCATAGCCTTCCCCATAATTAACATCCTTCACCATAGTGGTGCAGTCTTTATAATTAATGCCCCTACATAGACACATCAAAATCATCAAAAGTCCCATAATATATGTTAGGATTCTCTCTGGTGTTTTGCATTCTATGCAAGTATACTATTAAAAAAAGCATAGGTTTTTTGACAGGGTACTATGATGAAGAGATCTCACCTGTGTAAGTGGTAAGGCAATTTACTTTACTCTTACTAGTCTATTTAGCCACATGCTATTTCATCCTGACTATCAAAAAGATAATATAAATATATATGAACAAGAATGTTAAAAATAATAGGTCAAAACAAACCATCCCAAGATATTTAAAGCATATGAAACTGAATATGTTTCAAAATTACTATGTATGCATGCACATGTGTGTACACACACATATATATTTTTAAAACAAAGAATTAAAATTTTATTTAAATTAAGTAATTCACTGAAAGTCCTAGAAAAGTTTCAACTTCATATTAAGCGCTTCATAACTTGTAGTTCAAGAAGTTCATAAGATGTTGTTTAAGAAAAAGATCAATATTCTTGAACAACAAATAACATGTATTTGATTGTTACTACTCTAGTTAGGAAATACCATTTCATAAGTCTTCACCAGTTCTTGAAATTTCCACCAGTAGAAATAGATTTTGACTTTTTTGATGTTTAGTCTGATTTCTGTGCCAAATTTCATTGATGTATGTTCTTTATTATTTACTTCTTGCCTTGGGCTTATTTTGCATTTATTTTTGTACCAGCGTTTGAACCCAGGGCATTTAATCACTGAGGCATATCCTCATCCCTTTGTTTTTTTCAATTTGAATTAAATTAAATTTATTTATTTGTTACCAGGGATGGTACCTAGAGGCAGTTAACCAGTGACCTACATCCCCAGACCTTTTTTCATATTTTCTTTATAGACAGGGTGCTACTAAAGCTGAGGCTGGCTTTGAACTTGTGATCCTCTTTCCTTAGCCTCCCCAGCCATCAGTACTACAGGCATGTGCCACAGTGCCCAGCTATTTCTAGTTTAAATTAACACTTTAAATTTTTTTTAATTTTAATTTAATTTTATTTATTTTTATTTTATTTTATTTTATTTTATTTACTTTTTAATGTGCTCCTGAGGATTAAACTCAGTACTTTACTGTGCTAGGCAAGCACTCTACCACAGAACTACCACCCAAGCCCATAGTGTTAATTTTTATACAAGCATTTAATGCAAAAATTTCCCTGTAAATATTGTTTAGCTGCATCCCACAATTTTCAATGGTGATCTTTTCACTTTTCACTAAGTTAAGCATTTCTTATTGTTCTTTCCATTCTTCTTGACCTGTGAATTAGTTAAAAACACTTGGTAATTTTCCACATATCATTATTGTTGATTGCTAGTTTATGGTTCATAAATATTTTGAATAATTTTAGTTGTTAGAGTTTAGTGAGATCTGTTTTCATGATTGTTTCATGTGCACTTGAGAAGAATTTTGTAGTCTGCTGTATTTGTGTGTGGAGTATTATATAAATGTTAATTAGGTCAAATTAGTTGATACTATGTTATTTGGGTTTTACATATCTTTGATGATTTTTTTTGACTGCTTATTCTGTCACTTACCAAGAATGTTATCAAGCATCATTGTGACTGCCTGCCTTTCATCAGATTTCACTTCTCATACTTCTTTTTTTTAGTATTTTTTAGTTGTCAATGGACCTTTATTTTATTTATATATGGTAATAGGAATCTGATCCAGTGCCTCACACATGCTAGGCAAGCATTCCACCACTAATTTACAACCCCAGCCCTCATACTTTGTTGATCTCTTGATTTAATTTTGTTGATTTTCCAAAATTCTCTCTTTTTCTCTTTTCTATTTTATTTCCTTTCTCCTGCCTACTTTGGATTTAGTTTTCTCTTTTTTCAGCCTCTTAAGTTGTAAAGATTATTGGCCTATGATCTTTGTTTTTTAATGTATGCAGCTTTATATTTTTCTCTAAGCATTGCTCTAACTGCATTCAGTAAATTTGGTAATTTTTGTTTTTTAACATTTTTTATTTTTTATTTTTTTTGCAGTGCTGGGGATCAAACCTAGGACTTTATTCTTGCAAGACAAGCATGCTACCAACTGAGCTACATCCCCAGCCCTATTTTCTGTTTTTCAGCTAGCTAAAACAGTAAAGTTTGGATTGCTATTACTGCTAATAAAATGCAACTTTACCAATTAGGTCTTTAAAAATGCCAGGGAAATGAGTTATCAATTTTTTTTTTTTTTTGCTCATAGTTTTTATTTACGTACATTATAGCTCTGTATGGATTCAAGTTATCATCTACATTGTATGTCCTCTCAATTCAGCCTACTGGACTCATTTAATACATCTTTTAGGACAGGTCTGCTAGCAAGTTTTTTTTCAGTTTCTGTTTATCTGTGATACCTTAATTTCTCTTTTGTTTTAAAATGGTATTTTTGCTGGATATAAAACACTTGGTTTACATTCTTTCAGCACTTTGAATATGTAATCCCACTGTTTTCTTTTCTTTTTCTTTTTTAAGTTGTAGGTAGACATAGCTTTATTTACTTTTTTATGTGGTGCTGAGGATTGAACCCAGTGCCTGACATTTACTAGGCAAGCATCGTACCACTGAGCCACAACTTCAGCCCTATCCCAGTTATCTGACTCTGATTTCTGTAAGGGCTTTGCCATTAATTCTTTCAAAAATTTGTTTAAGTTGTTGATGGATATTTATTTTATTTATTTATATGTGGTTCTGAGAATCAAACCCAGTGTCTCACACATGCTAGGCAAGCACTCTACCACTGAGCTACAGGCCTAGCCCTTCTATTAATCTTACTGAGCATCCCTTGTATGGAATGAGATTTCTGCTTTCAAGAAAGTTCTCTTAATATTTAACCTTTGAAAGTTTATCTGTGATGAATTTAAGTGTGTATGTTTTTTAAGTATCCATATTGGAGTTCATAAAGACTTTTTGGATGTTTTCAAACATTACTCAAATGGTCTATCCTTTTCTCCTCTTCTGGTTTTCCCATTATTCATATGTTGGTGTGCTTGATGATTATCATGTACGTTTTTGATACCTTGTTGAGTTTTCTTCACTTGTTTTTTCTTAGAGTTCTCAGACTAGATAATCTCAATTGAAATATGTGTAGCTTGTTGATTTCTTTTTCCAGTCAAATCTGCTGTTGACCCTTCCAGTGAATTTTATTTAAAGTAGACTTTACTTTCTGGAGCAGATTTAGGTTTATAGAAAGTACCAGAGATATCCATGTATCTCCTGCCCTCAACCTAGGCATGTTCTCCCTCATTAGAATCCTGTACCATGGGGGCATATTTGTTAAAATTATAAATCCTGTATTCATGCATTACCAACCAAAGTTTATCATTTACATTAGGTTTCCCCCCCATCATGTACTTTCTATGAGTTTGGACAAATACTTAATGAATGATGTGTACACCTTTATAGTGTCCTACAGCCTGATTTTACTATCATGAAAAATCCTCTCTTACATCCCTGATCCCCATCCCTATCTGCCACTGATCACAAGGTTGTTGGCCTGTGTTTTTTAATATCTTATAGTTATCAGTGGACATTTATTTATTTATATGCTGTGCTGAGAATTGAAGCCATCGCCTCACATGTGTTGGGCAGGTTCTCTACCACTGAGCTACACCAGCTCCTCTTTTGTTAATTTCTAGGGTTGGTTAAGAAGTTGATTTTGTTTATCTTTGTTAATGTTTTTCTTGTTTTTATGAAGGGATGCATTTATAATAGCCCTCTATCATTTCAAAAGTGACAAATTGACTCTTTTGTCTTAATCATCCTTCTTTAGCCCTTGTTATTTTTCTTGAATCTGGTCTATCTGGTAAAAAAGATTAACTCGATCATATTTTGTGTTTAAGTATATGTATTTGTGTGGTATAAACTTTTTTTTTTAACCACCTATATCATAATGATTTTCTTTGGACTGAATTTTGGCTGTTTATTTAAAAATCTAATTAGATAATTTTTTTATTGGTGTTTAAACAATTTACATTTTATTTAATGTAATTGTCATGTTTAGACTTCTATCAATTTCTTTTTAGTTGCATGTATCCCATTTACTTTTTTTATTAGTTTTCATTTTTAAAAAAAATATTTCAATATTCTCCAGAATTCTTTTAAATTTTATTTTTGTACCATTGTTGTGGTACCAGGGATTGAAAAAAAGAGCTTTGTGTGGGCTAGGCAAGGGCTCTATCACAGAAGTATATCACTATCACTTTTTAAACTTTTATTTTGAGACAGAGTCCTGCTAAATCACCCAGGCAATCCTACCTCAGCTTCCTGAGTCATTTGGGGATTGCAGGTTTGTAACACCATACCCAGTTGGCAATTAACTGTTGTGTATTCAGTTTTTAACCTATTATCTTGTTATTGCTTAGCAGTTCCTGGAAATTTTGTATTTGTGTTTTCTATTTTTACATTTATGATCATAATGTCAGTAAACATTGACAGTTTACTTTTTCCTTTCCTATATATATATATATTTCCTATATATATATTTCCTATATATATATATATTGTGCTGGGGATCAAACCCAGTCAATCTTTATATCTTTATATCTTTTATTTCAATGTGTCTTGTGAATTTCTAATATATCTTTTGATATGAGGGAACATTCATACCTTGATATTGTTCTTAATAAGAAAGCTAGTTTCTCACTGTTAAATATCATGTTAACTGCAATTTTTTTGGTAGATGTTCTTTATCAAATTTAATAAGTTCCTTATACATAGCTTATGGAGAGTTTTTATTATGGTGTTGGATATTGGCAAATGATTTTTCTGCAACTCTTAACATGAACTTAGAATTCTTCTTTCATCTGTTGTATAAGTACATTGCTGTAATCAGTTTTCACATGTTCAACCAGTCTTCCAAACTTGGAGTAAGTCTTACTTAGTTGTGGTACATAATTCTTTTTATATATTGATTTTTTCTCCCATATTTTTTAAAATTGGTGAATTATAATTGGTAAATGATGGGATTTGTTGTTATACATTCATAGATGCATACAATATATTAATGAAATTTGGCCAATATCACTCTCCATCAAACCCTCATCCCCCCATCTCCCACTCCTTGATATCTTTTCTCTACTGACTTCTCTTTGATTTTGAGATTTCCCCATCTCCACTCTTTCTTTCTTTCTTTTTCTTTCTTTCTTTCTTTCTTTCTTTCTTTCTTTCTTTCTTTCTTTCTTTCTTTCTTTCTTCTCTAGCTTCTGCATGTGAGAGAGACTCATGATCCTTAACCTTCTGAGTTTGCCTCATTTTACTTAATATAAGGGTCTCCAGTTCCATTCTTTTGAATAAATACTGAGGTGTGGTATATCTAGGTCATGTGGTGGTTCCATGCCTAGTCTTCTAAGGAAAATTTATACTGATTTCCACAGTGGTTGTACTAATGTTCAGTCCCACCAACTGTGTAAAAATGTTCCTTTTTCTCTACGTCCTCGCCAGCATTTATTATTATTTTGTTCTTGAAGTCTGCTATTCTGACTGTTGTGAATGAAATCTCAGTGTAGTTTTGATTTGCATTTACAAAATCGCTAATGATGTTGAACCTTATTTCTTATATTTGTTGGCCATTTGTATTTCTTTTTTTGAGAAGTGTCTTTAATTTATTTTCCCATTTATTAAAAAATTATTTTGTTTTGGGGTGTAAAGTTTTGGTGTAAGAGTTTTTTTTAGTGTAAAATCTTTAAATATTCTAGATATTAATTATTAGAAGAGTAGCCAGCAAATAGTTTCATCCATTCTTTAGGTTCTCTTTTCACGTTCCTAATTTTTTTTTTTTTTTTTTGCTGGGCAGAAACCTTTTAATTTGATGTCCTATTTATTAATTCTTGGTATTATTTCCTGAGTTTTTGGGGTCCTATTGAGAAAGTTATTGCCTGTGCCTATAAGCTGTAGTGTTGACTGTGTTTCATCCGAGGAGTTGCATAGTTTCTTGAACTCACAGCCTTTTTAACATATGCCATACCACTAGCTACACACCCCCACCCTGATTTGGCTGAGGATTTTGTTGTTGGATTTTTTTGTTGTTGTTCTCTTGAGATACACTGATCTAGTTTTCCTTTGTTTTAATATATAACTTGGGTATTCAGGTGATGCTTTCCTCAAAGGATGAGTTAGGAAGCATTCCCTCTGCTTCTGTTTCTTTCTTTTTTTTTTTTTAAGGTGCTGGGAATTGATCCCAGGGCCTTGTGCTTGCGAGGCAGGCACTTTACCAAGTGAGCTATATCCCCAGCCCTACTTCTGTTCCTTGATAGACATCATTGTAAAAATTGGTATTTCTTTTCTTTTTTTTTTTTTTTTTTGCTGTGCTGGGGATTGAACCCATGGCTTTGTGTTTGAAAGGCAAGCACTCTACTGGCTGAGCTATCTCCCCAGCCCCAGAAATTGGTATTTCTTGATTGCATATTTAATAGAACTCATCATCTGAATCTGATTTTTTTTTGAAAGATACTGTCAATTCACTGTCTTTAGCATACATGTACAGATCTATTCAGGTTATTTCTCCTTGTATGCATTTTGGTAGTTTGTATCATTTAAAGAATCAATCTATATCGAATTTGTAAGCATAGTGCTGTGCATGATACTCTTATTTTTACTGTTAATGTTCGTGAGATCCTGTTTTGAGTACTGTTTCATTTGTGATGTAATTTGTGACTCCTCTCTTCATGGTTAGCAGGATGACAGGCTTTTCAAATTTTATTGTTCTTGACAAAGAAGTTTCGGGTTTTGATTTTTTTTTCATCTGTTGATTTCCTATTTCATTGATTTGTCTTTTTAAAATTTTAATATTTTATACTTGTAGATGAACAGAATGCCTTTATTTTGTTTTCTTTTATTAATTTTATGTGGTGCTAAGGATCAAATCCACTACTTCACACATGCTGGGCAAGTACTCCACTACTGAGCTATAGTCCCAGCCCCATTTCATTGGTTTCTCACCTTTTAGTTCTATCTACTTGGTATAGATTTATTTTGCTCTTCTTTCTCTAGTTTCTCAAGGTAGAAGATTAGATTATTATTTTAGATCTTTTAAAATTGATGCATTTATTGCTCTAAATGCTCCACATCCTTGCTTTCATGGCACCTCTCCAATTTTGATAAGTTTTGCTTTTATTATTTTTATTTGGCTTTTAATTTTTTACAGACTGCATTTTGATTCATTACACACAAATGGTTACATCATTTTGTTTCTATGTTTGCACATGAGATGTAGATTCCTAACATTTGTGTAATCATACATGTACATAGGGTAATTATGTCTGTCTTATTCCACCATTTTTCATATCCCCCCTACCTGTCATAATCTAATGTCTACATAATCTAAAGTTCCTCCATTCTTCTCTCACTTCCCCCCACAACACCCATTATGTATCATTTTCCACTTAACAGGGGAAACATTCAGCCTTTGGTTTTTTGTGATTGGCTTATTTCACTTAGCATGATATTCTCCAATTCCATCCATTTATTTGCAAATGCCATAATATTATTCTTTATGGCTGAATCCTATTCCATTGTGTGTATATACCACAGTTTCTTTATCCATTCATCTGTTGAAGGGCATCTAGGTTGGTTCCACAATCTAGCTATTGTGAATTGAGCCACTATGAACGTTGATGTGACTGTGTTACTGCAGTTTGCTGATTTTAAGTGCTTTGGGTATAAACTGAGGAGTGGGATAACTGAGTAAAAAGAGGGGTTCATTCCAAGTTTTCTGAGGACTCTCCACACTGCTTTCCAGAGTGGCTGCACCAATTTGCAACTCCACCACCAATGTAAAAGTGTGCCTTTTTACCCACATCCATGCCAACATCTATTATTGTTTGTGTTCTTGATTATAGCCATTCTAATTGGAGTAAGATAAAATCTTAGAGTTGTTTTAATTTGCATTTCTCTAATTACTAGAGATGTTGAACACTTTTTTCATATATTTATGAATTGCCTGTATGTCTTCTTCTGTAAAATGTCTGTCCAGTTCTTTGGCCCATTCATTGATTGAGTTCTTTGTATTTTTGGTGTAAAATTTTATAAGTTCTTTATAAATTTTGGAGATAAATGCTCTATCTGAAGTACATGTAGAAAAGATTTTCTCCCACTCTGTAGGCTCTCTTTTCACATTATTGATTGTATCCTTTGCTGAGAAAAAGCTTTTCAGTTTGAGTCCATCCCATTTACTTATTCTTGCTTTGATTTCTTGTGCTTTGGGAGACTTGTTAAGGAAGTCTGATCCTAAGCCATCATGAAGAAGATTCGGGCCTTCTTTGTCTTCTACTTGATGCAGCCTCTCTGATCTTATTCCTAAGTCCTTGATCCATTTTGAGTTGAGTTCTGTGCAGGGTGAGAGATAGAGGTTTCATTTCATTTTACTGCATATGGACTTATAGCTTTGCCAGCACCATTTGTTGAACAGGCTATCTTTTCTCCATTGTATGTTTTTAGCTCCTATGTTTAGTATGAGGTGAATATTTATGTGGGTGTCTCTGTGTCTTCTCTTCTCTACCATTGGTCTGCCTACCTATTTTGGTGCCAATACCATGCTATTTTTGTTACTATTTCTCTGTGGTATAGTTTAAGGTCTGGTATTGTGATACCTCCTTTTTATTGTGGTGCTGGGAATTAGAACCCTGAACTTTGTGTATGCAAGGTATAAGTCAGTGCTTAATGGCATAATATTTTGTTACTTCCTCTGTGCAGAAATCCCAGAGTGAGGAAATAACTAGAAAAACTGACAGTTTATATACAGGTAGGACTGAAGTGACTGCAGCATTTTTCTGTAAATCTGAAGAACCTGATTATATTACCAATTATACTATTTCATCATCTGTTTCCTCTGGCACTGTGGACAAACTTGTAGATTTGTGTACTAGAAAGAAAACTGATACAGAACCTACAAGCCAAGGTAAAACTTAATGTGTTTCTGTAATCATGTATTACATAAAAGTGCACCTGTATGTTTGAGAAGATAGACTTTTGAAGATATGAAGGGGCAAAAGATGTAAGCAGTGCTAAGAAGGAAAGCCATACTGCATTGCCAACCAAAAAATAAACATATATCTTTATTGTTAGACCTGTAATTGCAGGGATTACATAGTATTGAGACTCTTGACCTGTTTGTCTGAACATAAAAGATAATAGTTTACTTAAATGGTAATATTCTTTGTGATAATGTTTTTTTTAGTATTATTTAATAGTATTGCTCAAGCTTATATTTCTTTTTTATAAGCCTAAAAGCTTGGTAAATTATTCAATTATAGTAACTAATGTTGGTATTGCTTTCTTCCCATTATTCCATTCTAATTATTTATTTTTTTGAGGTGGAAGAAGTGTCTCTGTAAATTGTATTACTTTATAATGTATGGTAGATAATTTTTCCCCAAAAGAAGTCCTAAATAAGTCACAAATATTACATTTATAGACACTTTAGAGTTTTACTATAGTGGAAGTGGAAGGTAATTGCACACCAAAAACCTCTACACTTTCAGACAAATTAATAAAGCATAGGGATTTCAGAGATCATATAGAATTCAGATAACCCTTAATTTCTGATGATCAAATATAAATGGGACATTTAGTTTTTGTGAGCTTTTTTATAATACAGAACACAAAATATTTTTATACAGATGTTTTCTAAAATTCTTCCCTCCATTTCTTTATATATCAACTTTTTGTAAAAGACTTTATGAAGCAGAAACTGTATGATTGTGTAATCTAGCTTAATAGTTCACCACCTCATTAATTTTTTGTCATGCATTTTGTGTAGTATTGTATTCATTGTGAATAGTACCTGTAAATTTGATATTACTGAAGAAGCTCAAAATTGGATGTAATATTTACCAAAATATAGACTTAGCAAAATATAGAAACTAAACTCCCCTAGCCTGTAGTATAGAAAGTCTTGTCCTTTTTGCAGTCCTGGGGAAATCTTTGATGTTCAGAATATATTAAATAAAATAATAAATTGTTCTTTTTCTTTTGTCAGTGGAAAATAAAGCAGTTTCATTTGGAAGTGGTGGAGGACTGTCATTTGCAGATTTGTCTTCCAGTAATTCTGGGGATTTTGCCTTTGGTCCTAAAGTTAAGATTGAGGAGTTACTTTAATCATGTTAACAGAACAAATTGCACCTTAAAGAACCAGTCTTTGTTACAGTGTTGTCACTAAGGTAGCACTTTCCCAGTTACTAAGTGTTCTCATAATGAAGGACTTCTCTGATTGTACTGGGGATTGAACCCAGGGGTCCTCTATCACTGAGTGTACATCGCCCAGCCTTTTTAAAATTTTATTTTGAGGGAGGGTTTCATTAAGTTGCTAAGGCTGTTCTTAAACCTGTGATTCTCCTGCCTCAGCATTCACAATCACTGAAATTACAGATCTGCAGGACAACTCCCTGATTAATTTTATTATTAATAATATAACCATAAGAATTTTTAAAACTTTGTATAAATTATTCTAATGGTCTTCCCTGTCCTTAAATGCAGAACTATTTTTCAGTTTTGAAAAAATTCTGACTTTGGTAATGTTATTCTTTTAACCATATGTACTTTTATATTTGATTTGTTGATATTTCAAGAATTAGGAATCTACTTTTTCCCCCTTTTTAAGGTACTAGGGATTGACCCCAGGGCCTCACACATGTTAGGCAAACCCTCTACCACTAAATTTTATCTCCATCCCTGAATCTGCATTTTTTAAGGAGATGATTTGGATTTTAGTATTATGATCATGTTAATTTATGGTGCTGAAATAAATTTATAAATGATGTGCTTTCTCATTCTCTATCAGTGATGTTTCTATTTTTAATCTATTTGGTAGCATTTCTATAAAACTGTACATTTGTAAAAATGATTTCATCATTTAATTGTTTCAAGATTATTAGCATAAGGCTGTTCATTTTTTCTCATTCTTATGTCTTTTTTATCTGTGAAATCATGTAAATTTCATGTTTGAACCATTTAATTTGTTTTAATATAAGATGTTTGATTTATGGGCTAAATTTTATTGAAGGTATATGCTTAAATGATTAATGCAATTCAAATAACTATTATCCCCACTTAGTTACACTTTTTTTTTTCACAGCTTCCGCTACTTGTAGAAACAGTAAACTACTTTGGGATATGATGTTACATTAGAATTCATGACCTCCCCTTTTAAAGGTTTCTTTATTTTTGTTTTTCTAATAGCCTACAAAGTAAAAGAGCTAATAAGTCAGAACATATAGCAATATAGTGGGTACAGTTTTCTGCAAAAAAATACCAAATGAAGTTTGGTGTGTTTGTTGCTTACTGCTCAGTATAACCAAGTACTCTATCATGATTGCATACTAACATATAAAATAGGAAAAACATAAGGAGGAAGACTTACTTAAATAAGTCTTACTACATTCTGTCCTCACCATCATTTCTCCATTTTTGTGAGATCATTCCATTCACCATCCTCTTTTCTTACTTTCTTACTTTGTTTCACTTAATTTATTTTGTTCTTAAGGTTTGACAGCAATCAGGAATCAGTGTTCTTGTCTTTTCACAGAAATAACTTTTGGCTTTCTCAGTTCTTTTTTTGTTTTGTTTTGTTTAATTGCAGATTATCAGATTACATTTGTTTTCTTGAGTATTGAATTCTTGCTTTAATTTATGACATGCTTGTTATAGTAACTGAAATTATAAATTCCTTGCAGTTTTGTGTGTGAGTTGACCCTGCCAGAATATTTTAAACTTTTTTGGTGTGGGGTTGGTTTTGGGGTTGAACCTAGGGAAGATTTACTGAGCTTCAGTCCCAACCTTTTTAATTTAAAGACAGAACCTTACTAAGTTACTTAAAGCTTCACCAAATTGCTGATACTGCCTTTGAAATTTTAGTCCTCTAACCTCTGCCTCCCCAACCACCCTACCTGGCTTATTTTAAACATTTTTAATAGTTGTATCAGTTGTTGAAAATGATAATTTTGCACTAATAATCTAAGAGCAGGATTTTAAAAACCTTTAAAAAGTAGATTATGTGGTTTACATATCCTTGTTTTCTCCTCAGATAAAAATTTCCAGTGGGCAAATACTGGAGCAACAGTGTTTGGAACACAGACAGTCAGTAAAGCTGGTGAAGATGAAGATGGTAGTGATGAAGAAGTAGTTCATAGTGAAGATTTTCATTTTGAACCAATAGTGTCACTATCAGAATTAAATGTCAGGGAATAAAAATTTTACTAATTACTTAATTTTCATTTTAAGCTTAAAACTTACCCTGGATTGATTTGTTAGGAATATGGTTGTTTTCTTATAAGATTGTACTTATAATCTGAAGCAGTAGCTCTATTTGTTAAACATCAGTCTTTTTTTTTTTTTCACTTTTGTTTTTTGATTTTGGTACTGGGAGTTTAACCCAGGAGTACTTTGCCACTAAGCTACATCCTTGGTTCTTTATTTTTTATTTTGAGACAGGGTCTTGCTAAGTTGCTTAGGTTCTCACTAAATTGCTGAGGCTGGCCTTGAACTTGAAATCCTCCAGCCTCTGCTTCCAGAGTCGCTGGTATTACAAGCATGTACCACTGTGCTTGGCTTAGGCATTCAGCTTTTAAGCATATTTCTGGTTGTTTTTCCTTGTTTTTGATTGTTTTGCTTTGTTTTGTTTTGTTTTGTTTTAGCAGTGCTGGGAATTAAACCCAAGGACCTCAGACATGCTATGCAAGTGCTGTATCACAGATCTATACCTGAGTCCACCTTTTAAAGTTTGTATAGATTTTGTTTTATAATTAGTATATGCAATTGTTGGGAAGAAATAACTTTTTTCATATATTGTATAATACCATGTTTGTTTTCATGCTGCATATCTGGGGATAAATAATTTCCATAATTGCCACAATCATTTCACTAAAAAGTAACCTTTTACAGTTTTTGTACAAGAATGTTATTTTAGGAAAATTATTTTGTCATTTTTCAACCTCAGTCAGTAGTTAATATTTCTTTTCAAGAACCAGCACTTTTTGAAGCCTCTTAACCTATAAAGTAAAATCTATTAATGTCCTTACAAGGAAAATCTGTGTAAAAATTTGGATTTTTGAAATTTGTTATGGAATTATAAGCATCAGCTTACAGATGAGTTCATCTTTTTTTATAGGTAGAAGTAAAATCTGGAGAAAAAGATGAAGAAATTTTGTTTAAAGAGGAGCCAAACTTTATAGGTGGGATAGAGATGTCAGTCAGTGGAAGGAGCAAGGTGTTGGAGATATAAAGAATCTTTGGCATACAATGAAGAATTACTATCAGATCCTAATGAGAAGAGATCAGGTGTTTAAAGTGTGTGCAAACCATGTTATCACCAAAACAATGAGATTAAAACCCCTAAATATTTTAAATAGTGATTTAATTATGACTGCTTGAGATTATGCTAATGAGTTTCTAAATTTGGATGCTAATTTCCTTTCTTTTTTGGACTTTTCTAAAAACCATAAGGAACATAAAACAATTCATAAGTTATGTTAATATTCTGGTCACTTGTTTTTCCAATAGATGGAAAAGCAAAAGTGGAACAACTTGCAGTGAGATTTAAAACAAAAGAAATGATTGAGTATTTTAAGAAAAAAATAGAAGAATGTCAACAAAATTTATTGAAACTCCATAAAGGAGAGCTATCTATGGTAGCAGAGTTATCAAAGGAGACAAATCCTGTGGTATTTTTGATGTTTGTGTGGATGGTGAACATTTGAATTTTTTTCAAATGTTGTTCTTTGATCTGGTGAGAACTTCAGAGCACTGTGCACTGGAGAGAAGGGCTTTGGTTTTAAGAACTCTATTTTTCACAGAGTAATTCCAGATTTTGTTTGTGAAGTAAGTACTAACTACCTGTAGTAATTGAAGTCAAAAATAATGTACAGCACAGTAAGTTGGGGAATTTGTGAAGTTCTTCTTGACCTCATCATGTAGTTTTCTTAAGATTTCTTTAGCTTTCCCAAATAAGAGTGTCAACACCACTGGTTCTCTAATTCTGCCCAGAAGTTTCAAACTTAAAAGGGTCCAAATTTCTAACACCTGAAACATGCTGGAACTTGAAGGTGGAGAAAAGGACTTTTTAATTTTTATCTTCATTCAAAAATAAGTATTTAATTTTTAAATTGCATTCTTAAGGAAACTGGGTGGTCATGATTTACCCTATAGTGGCAACTTCTATGTATATTTTATGTTTTACTCAGGATTCCTGTTAATTGAAATTTTTCATTCAGGTGGGAGATATCACAAAATGTGATGGAACAGGAGGATAGTCTATTTACTGAGATAAATTTGAAGGTGAGAACTTTGATGTGAAACATACTGTTTCTGGCTAACTCTCTACAGCCAATTGAGGACAAATACTAATAATTCTCAATTTTTATGACCTTGAATGAAGCAGAACATTTGGAATTTAGCATGTAGTATTTGGGTTTGTTAGGGACAGCATGGATACTGTGAAAAAGATTAAATCATTTGGTTCTCCCAAAGGATCTGTTAGTTGAAGAATTAGTATCATAGAATGTGGCCAGATACAAAATCATTGTTTTCATAGTAAATTTTATCTGTATAAGCAGTTGATTTGAAGTGTAGCTGTTGCAGATAATATGGTAATTATGTTCAGATTTTGCAAATGAACATTTCCAATGTATAAATGTAAAATTGCAGCTTATAGCACTTATCAATTTTTAATGTGTTATAATTTACCTTGTATGGTGTGAAATAAAAGTTTAAGCACTGGTGTATTTCAGGTACACTTGCATTTATCTACTCCTGATATATCTGTATTAAAATGGGATAACTTATTTTGTTATAAGAAATAAACCTTTACAGACTATTGAAGAAATAGTATATATGAAATTTAATTTTAGTTCCTTTAAGGATATTTTAACTTGTTGCATGGATGTATTTACCATTTGAGTAAAGGGACCACAACTTGGATAATTTTATTTTAGATCTGAAATATGTTTGGTAATCTTAATTATCAGTGAGCTCCTTTATGTGTAGAGACTCATTTATGAATGCATAGAGCAACAGAAGATAATTAACCAAAGTGTTTTTCTATAATCTTTAAACATCCTGTATGGTCACAAATTAAATTTTAAAGCACCTTTTTTTCTTAAAATATGTAGCTTTCTGAGCCCTTTCAAAAGGTATTGATATGTACATTTGAAACAGATTGATTATATTTTCTTAGATTTTTCTTTTAACTTTTCTGTCATGTGACTCTACTACCTCAAAAACTTCTGCTTGGTCCTGATGATAAATTGAATTTTTCCTTGTTGCTGTTGTGATAAAGTATGAATATTTTCAAAAGGCCTATACCATGTTATTTGGTTAAAGATCTGCTTTATACTAGATTGTTGTGGTACCTTTTTCTGATGAATTTTATAGGAGAAATAAAGTGACAATTAATAACAGCCAGGACATTTTAAACATTCATTACTTGTGTATCTAAATGTCTGTTCATTTCAGTACTAGACATAAGGAGGACAAGTAAAGAAAGGTCTATACTATAAACTGCCACATAATTTTTGCAATTTTGATATGCTGAAGCGAGCAGCACCGCAGCGCTTCTTTGTCTTGAAGGGCAGCTAGATTTCTCTGAGTTGCCAATCAGAGGACGACGAGACGTACGGGATTGAGGACACGATCACACGGAGATGGCAAACCAACGAATGGTTTATTTTATGATGCTCTCACACACAGGGGGGCACGCCAGCCAGCTTAATGACCTGACCGTGACCGTGCGCAGACGGTCGCGGGACAGGTATAGCCCCAAGCAGGGTTAAAATCCGGGGTTTTTATATGTTTCACACAGGGCATATCTTATCTACCACACACAGCTTAGTACTTTATCTAGTCCTACAGCTTAGGGTTGCCTAATTTGCATAATTAGTATCAGTGCACTCCTCTTAGTACTTTATCTAGTCTTACAGCTTAGGGTTACCTAATTTGCATAATTAGTATCAGTGTACTCCTCTTAGTCTGAGCTTAGAGAGCTCTTGTTTTACATTTGCAAAGTACTCCTCTTAGTCTGAGCTTAGAGAGCTCTTGTTTTACATTTGCAAAGCACTCCTCCTAGTCTGAGCTTAGAGAGCTCTTGTTTTACATTTGCAAAGCACTCCTCCTGGCCTGAGCTTTAGAGAGCTCTTGTTTTACATTTACAAAGCACTCCTCCTAGTCTGAGCTTAGAGAGCTCTTGTTTTACATTTGCAAAGCACTCCTCCTGGCCTGAGCTTTAGAGAGCTCTTGTTTTACATTTACAAAGCACTCCTCCTGACCTGAGCTCAGAGAGCTCTTATTTTACATTTATAAAGCTGTGTTTTACATTTATAAATCTTTGCTCCATTCAGTCCGTCCCCTGGAGCGGGGGCGACCCCCAAGGAGGGGCGTCGCTGCTCCACACAAATGTACCAGGTCTCCAACATAACAATATTTGGTAAGGAGATGGAGGAGGTTTTCATGGCCTGGCAGGTTGAGTACATAGGAGGGGAGTGTTTTATTGCAAAATTTATAGAGGAAAACCTGGTGGCTATCGGGGAGAACAGAAGGAGGAAGGCGATTAAGATCAAAAACAGAGCCGTCGATGGCGATGAATTTGGGGCTTGAAGACCGGGGGAGGCCCACCACATAGCGCCAGAAGAGGTGTTCCATGAGTGTGTCCCGAGGAATAGACGAAGGTACGTAGATAGTACTAAAGAAGAGAGAAAGAGAGAGAGTTAAATGGAGGAATAGGGTCCGTGCGAGAGGATAGAAGAGGAGGTAAAGTATAATGTAAGTAGACATACTTAGTAAGCCTAATAAGATAGGGTCGCATGATGGCTTTAAGAGCCAAGAAAGAAAGGGGGTGTATAACAGACTTATTTCTGAAAGATAAAAGAGAAAGAAAGAAATTCATAGTATGAGGCTGAAAAGAATGTTCCAAGGCCAAGAACCAGTCACATGCTTTTATACTAGGGGCATCAGGATTATTCAAAGAAGCAAATAGAAGACCTAAAAGGGCTTGGTTATGGTAAGGGAACTTAATATAATAACAATCAGCAAGCAAAAGGGAAGGTGGATGTTTATGAAACCAAAGATGGTTGAGAATCATATATGGAGAAGGAAGGGGTGAGAAAACATAAGGGTTATGAGGTTGTTGGCAAACATAAGAGCAAAGGTTGCATGGTAACAATGTTGGAGTTAAGCTTTTAACAATATGTGATAACATATCAAAGGAGTAGGTGGTATAAGTTTTCAGAGCTGCAAGTTTGAAAAAGTCATATACATGGAATTGGATGCATAGTGGACAGGAAGCATGATGGATGCGTTCCAGTTCAAATATGCGTGCTCTTTCCAGGCGTCTGATATGTCTATGGCGGTTGTGGCATCTCCGGCGGTAGGTAATGCCGGGGGTTGTACAGTTCGGCCTTGCGAAGTTCATCATACTTCGAAGAAGTGGTGTTATTGCAGATGCAAAGCAAAATTTTAATGATGAAGAAAGCACCTAAAAGGAAACAAACAACAGTAAATGATTCTTTGAGCCAATGGAATGGGTTCCATCTGGTAATGCAGGCGAAGTCAGCAGCTATCAGTCTGCGGAAGAAACCAATAAAGGAACAGTCAGTGGTACTGGAAGAAAAGATGTGCGTTGGGATAAGATAAGAGTTATCCACGAGGGCTTTAACTTCGTTCAAAGAATAATCCAGGTGACGGAGATCCTTAGCAATAGAGTCATTGAATGCTTTGTATACTTTCTCATTTTGTTCATATACTCTGTTCAAAGCAGAGATGGAAGACTGAAGTTTCTGCATCAAATCTTGTTGATAAGCCGGTGTCCTGAAGAAAATTCCAAGTCCAAAGGTGTGGTTGGAGATGATGGAAACATGAGTGGTTGTAGCTTTGTTAAGGTCATTATGAAGCACACGGATGACGTTGGAAGATAGGTGGCAACCAGGATCCAGGTAGACTGTATCATTATAGGTAACATTCTGCCATCGGGTGATAGAGTAATTGGAGTGATGACAGGTGAGAATCCTGTAATTTCCCAAATCAGCAATGGATGAAGCAGGAAGATGTACTACAACGTCCGTAGTAGGAGGTTTATCAGAAATAACCTGAAAGGTCAAAGCCGTTTGTTTTCCAAGGTGCCAAACTGAGGAAGAAGGAATAAACCAAGAATGTTTGTCAAGTTGAGCCCAATACATGTCTTCCAAAGGGAGAACCCATGAGTCATGAATTCTCCGAGGTGTAGGTTTAGTTTTGTAAGCCACAATAGCAGTAGAAGTAGAGATTTCCCAAAGATGTAAAGAGCAACGTCCAGAGTCGCAGTGGCTTTCTTTGGTAGGGTCCAGTATGGTTATCATTGATGCGGTTTCTTGTCCAATTCCCGTGATGAAGAGTGTGCGTAGATCAGTGAAAGATGCCTGAAGCAATGCTTCCACGTGATGGCATTCCTGTTGTTGTTGGAGGTGAGTTATAGCAGCTTGCATCATGTTAGTAGTAGTAGTATAAGATTGTTGGAGGGAACGGAGTTCAGAATGTAAGACCTGTTGTTCAGCCTGGAGTTTCTGTAGCAAGACGCTCATAGTATGCATATTTCTGGAAATTCCATGTATGATTCTTGTGTGTTGATTGGTGAGCGCTCTAACGGAGTTGATTTCAGCTCTAAGTTCTTCAGTCATAGCTGCAGCAATTAAAGCTCCAATAGCGGCGCCAGCCAAGAAGGCGCCGACAGCAGCCGCCTGTAGAGGGCGTCTGAGGTTCATACCACCATTAGGGCTATAATATAAGTCAGGAAGAATGGTAGCCACAGAGGTTTTACAAGGTTCCATATTAGACGCGAATTCATGAAGGTCTAGGATTAGGTGTATGGGAGTGATAGAGGGTTGGACAAGCAAGCGAGTACGAGCATACAGAAGAGGTAAGTACATAGGAGCAGTATGGGTAACGGGTAGGTCATGTGGTGGAAACAAAACAGATCTGGGGAAATGGGCTGCAATCCATGAGTGGGTCTCATTAAAACCACCCCGATGAATAAGACAAGGTTCAAAATCGGTAGTTCTATAACACATCTTATGATCCATCTTAACCTCATAAATCTCAGAAAATCTGTAATTATCAACCAAGTCTGTTTTGTTCTTAAGGATAGAATGGGAGACCATATCATACATATACCATTTGTTATTTTGCCCTGGGGCTACCATGTAAAAATAGTAAGGTAAATAGCCAATTTTGCGTGGTGAGGGCCATTTAGAAAAGTCCATACCAGCATGGAGCCACCAATTAATGGATCTATTGTCAGCTGCGGCGATATGGTATCGGGGAATAGAGTGAGAAATGGATAGATTAGAACAACCATAGGGGGTACTGTGATAAGGTGTAAGAGGAAAAGGACGTTGGTCCAGATGGAGAGTTACTTCCTGGATACAAGGGTATTTGTAATTTAAAATGGTAACGGTAGGTTTCAATTGTAGCAGGGTGGAACGTTCTGGGTAGTAAGTGGAATTAACAACAGAGGCATTAAAAACATCCATGGGTACATCATAGAAAGAATGGTTATACATAATAGATCGCTGGGTCACATAGAGAAGCTTGGTAGCAAGGGGACACCAATGACATCGCTTGAGGCCTGATTGAGGAATGTACGGCAAACCCAGGGTATCATTGTGCACATTGATAGGTAAAGGGGGCATGCAAGGAATGTCCATATAATGTACCATAGAAGCAAGTGAGGGGTCAGAAATATTAATAATAGGGAAGAATTCAGGAAAGAATCTGGTAGTAGAGGAAGTGCCGGTAGCACCACGAAGGGAAGGGCGCATATAAGAATCTGGTCTATAAAGGGAAATGTTAAAAGAGCGCGGCGAAGGTTTTGAAGAAACATTAAGAGGCAGAAAGAAAACAGGGGATTTAGTGGCATAATAGGGGAGTAGGTTCATTGTAGAACTATTAAAAGTACTGGAGTTAAAGAGGTAAATATGAGAAAGGTTCCATATAGGAATGCTGTTATGTAACTCCTGGGAATCATTCTTCCATACCCAACGTAGACGCCTCATAGAGGAGGCGTTACTGTTATGGGAGTTGCTATAAGAGTAATAATCTGGTTCAGTATGGAGTGACTTATTGTAGAATGTAATATCAGAATATTCTGAGTAAAGGACAACACCATCAGTGGAGTTGCCAGCATAAACAAAGCCTGTGACGTTGAGGTATTTAAGCAAGAATGAATTGGCAGGAGTCACATATGATTTGGGCATAGTAATAGGTTTAGGAGAATTCTGAAGAAAGATGGAGATAGATAGTTCCTGGTAAGGGGGAATGGGGAAACAGAACCAGCCTAGTTCAGCTGATCCATTGTGAAGCGGTACCATAGTAGCAAAAACAGCACGGATACAGAAGGTTTTGTAAGGGGAAAAGTGGTTTTGGAAAGATGTAGGAGGGAGAGTACTGGGTGCCAAAAGGTTAGCAAAAGGTTGAGGGACAGGGTCAGTAATGACCACTGGGTATCTCCAGGTTTGAGTACCTAAAGCCATAATTTCCCACCATTGATCAACCGGTGGGAAGGAAATATTGGAGACAATGTAACGACTATGAGCATTGAGGAGTTCAAAGCGGCCAAAGATAGGTAGATTGGGAAAATCCGCTACACAGGTAACTTTTGCTTTCAATAATCCACCCTTAAGTTCATTAACATCATTAGAGGCATTAAAGGGTAAGTTCAATCTTTTAAAAAGAAGGGAAATATTAACAGGGCACAGATTTCCAAAAGGTTCTGGAAGAAAGGGAGGCCATCTAAAAGAAGGAGTGCAATATTGTATAGAGGTGCCTGTATTGCATAAATTATAAGGTTTCCTGGTGGTGGTAGAAGGGGGTGAGGTAGTTGTGAGAGTTGTTGATGTTGTAGAATTTGTGGAAATCTCATCCTTAGAGTCATCCTCTTCCTCATCCTCATAATTATAATCCCCGTATTCCTCATAATACTCATCATACCAAGGGTCACCTTTAGGGCCCTCATTTTCCCATAAGGCTAACATGCGGGCGAAGAGAGATAATTTCGCCGCCGCATAGCAGGTGAAAGGGGGATCTGTATCTAAAGCATAGGTGATAGTAATGTTGTGGTTTTCAAACTTAACAGCTATAGGAAAATGTTGCAGGCCAAGCTGTTGAAAATGATAAATATAATGAGGTGAATGAGCCCAGACAGTTTTAACCAATTCCATATGATGGCAACGTAAAGGGTTAGATTCCAAAATATTAGAATCATCCCAAGCGGATTGAACATCCGTAGAATGCCAAACAGGGCTAAAAAGGCCTGTAATGTTGGCTTTATGATATTCTTCACAAGGAAGAACAGAATCGTGAGAAAAGTGTTGAAGCCTATGGGTGCAAAAGGCATATTTAGTCCAAAACAATTGCTGGGCAGCAGTGTAATTATTAAGAAAAAGCTGGGAGAGCCAAAAATGAGGAACTATGGAATCATTTTTATGTAGGGAAATGTATCCTTTGACAAAGGTTCGAAATGATGCTGCATGGGCTTGGGTCCAGGTTGACAGATTAACTGAATACCATGGAGTAGTAGGAACAGTGCTGACAGGAGAAGTGTCAGTCCCAATAGTAGCTCCATTTGGGCTACTGAGGGAGCCAACAAATAGTAACGTTAAGGACAACACAAACCCAATACCGGAAGTGGTGGGAGGAGTTAGTATCATTGCAAGGGGGGCGATGTTCGGTGGTACAAATAGTGAAATGGGTGACAAGGACCGTAATAAGGTAAAGCAGGCAAAGAGTAAGAGTAGCAGAAATAATTCTAGTGGGGTGCATGATCCTAACTATCCTACAATAGTGGGGTGCGAGGGGCCATAACATAAAAAGGGGGTACAACGATCCAGAACAGGGAGGCGAAGAGGAGAAGAATGCAAAGAAATGTATACATACAAATTATAAAGGAGTGATGTCCTTAGCTTTCACGAGGGAAAGTTCTCCCTTAGAGCTGGAAGTCCAATAAGTATTGCCAGGTCCAAAAGCAACAATGTCCTTTTCTTGCAAGGAAGAGTCTTTCCGGTGTTTATGAAGAACCTTAGAAGACGTCAGAGGCGGTGAGGAAGGTTCAGAAGGGTAAGGAGAAAGGTGTTTGGGGAAGGCTTCGTCCAAAGGAGAATCTCGATGGAAACGAGGACGAGAATTCAGTTCAAAAAGGGCGATCTGGAGAGCACGGGTGAAAGGCAAGTCCTTGAGGGCAGAAAGGCGCTGTTTCAGTAGTCCATTAAAGCGTTCGACGTGACCAGCAGCCGTGGGGTTATAAGCAAGGTGGAAGTTCCAAGCGATGTCCAAGTCACTGGCTAGTTTCTGCACAAGAGTTCCAGTAAAATGTGTGCCTTGATCAGATTCAATCAAAATGGGAGGTCCAAAATGAGAGATCCAATCCCAAAGTGCAAAGATGGTGGCAGCCTGATTAGGTTTGGCAGAGTCATGAGCCGAAGCAAGTCCTGTAGATACATCCAGAATAACGCAAACAAAACGTTTATTTGAAAGAGGACCAATAAAATCAATTTGTAAGGTGTGATTAAAGGATTGGGGTGATGCAGTAGAAGCAGGGGGGTTACGACGAAAACGGGTGAGGGATTGAGGGCAGTGTTGGCAATGTCTGACAGCTAGTTTACATTGATGCCAGGTAACGCCCAAATTTCGGTGTGAACACCACTGATAAAGCCCATGAGTACCAATATGTCCCAGAGCGATATGTAACTTAGTAATCTCGGAGACATGAATAGGCAATTCAGTGGGAGGAGGAGAGACTTTCCAGTCAGGTTTTCTGGTTAATTTTAATTTAGTGTCTCCAATTTGTTCTGAGGACCAAGGCGTTTTGTTAGCCAATTTCCAGTCAGGTTTTCTGGTTAATTTTAATTTAGTGTCTCCAATTTGTTCTGAGGACCAAGGCGCTTTGTTAACCAATTTAAGAGTATAAGATTTAGCGATTTTATCAACAATGTCGTTATTTTTGGAGTGGGCGTCAGTGCGTCCAGTATGTGCATCAACATGAGTAATTAGAATGGTAATGTTGGAAGAAGCAAGTTCTTTCCAACAGTCACGACCCCACACTGGCTTGCCATTTATAGTAAAATCAGTCAAGAGCCATTTAGAGGACCATATTGCTATACCATTGCAAACTGACCATGAATCAGAAAATATGTGAATTACCTTGTGACCTTCATTCACAGAATGTCTGACAGCCAAAAGAACTGCTATTAATTCAGCAATTTGGGCTGATTTATCCGTCCCCTGGTCTTCCAGGACACAACCATCCGATGGTCTGAAGGCAGCTGCTTTCCAATGGACTATAGAGTTAAGTACTGAAGCTGAGCCATCAGTGTACCATACATTGGTGGTGGAGGGGGAATTAGGGCCCCAACGACCGATAGGTTTTAACACACGTTCGGGGTGAATGTCGGGGGGTTCTACAAGAGGAGCAGCCACTATCAGTTCGGAAAGTTTGCCTGGGGAGGAGGAGGATTTAAATTGGCCTTGAGAGATCAAATTTTGGAGGAACCATTTCCAAGTAAGGACCTTAGGTTCCATAGGGAGTCCTTTGAGGGACTCATCAGGCATTTTAATCCAATCCAGTAGGGCAACTGGGGTCCTAATCAGGAATTCACGTCTGTGAAGGTCAAAAGTAAAGTGTTGTAGTGCGGTCATAAGTGTCCACACATACTTTTCAAATAAGGAATATGTATTAGAAGAATAGGGGAAACGTTTGCAATAGAAGCCTACAGGTCTTGAAGTGCCTTCAGACTTAGCAAAAATGCCCCAGGTTCCATAACCATTTAAAAAGAAAAGGTCAATAACAAGAACATCTCCAGGTTGAGGGATGAAGAGTTTAGAGTATAATTGAATATACTCTTTAGCTTGGGAAAAAGCAGTTACTTGGGGAATATCCCACAAGAAATCAGAAGCTTTTCGGGTAACTTTATATATAGGTGCCAGAAGAAGTTGCAAGAAAGGAATGTGATTTCTCCAATAACCAAACATGCCAATAAGATGTTGCGCTTCTGTTTTGGATTTAGGAGGGGGTAAGTTAAGTAACTTATCCAAGACTGGCGAGGGCACAGTAGGGCCTTCGGTGGACCAAAGTACACCTAAGAACTTCACTTGGGTGGCTGGTCCGTGAACTTTATCTGGGTTCACAGACCATCCTGCATTCTGTAATGCCGAGATAACAATGTCTTTGGCCTGAGCTGCTGACTGCTCTGAATGAGCACAAAGTAAAAGGTCATCCACATAGGAGAAAAGTTTGATGTCTGGAGGAAGGGACGACCAAGGTAAACAAGTTTGGAGGGCATTATGAGCAATGATGGGACTATTTTTGTAGCCCTGAGGTAACCTAGTAAACGATACTGTTGGGCATTCCACGTGAACGTGGTAATATCCCGGGATTCTTCCGCCAATGGAATGGCGAAGAACATGTCAGAGAGGTCAATAGTAACAAAAGATGTTGGGACATATTCCCTGATGGAATTAAAAATAGATTCAACATCGGGTAATTGACCAGGCATGGCAGGGGAAAGTTTATTAATCTGCCGATAGTCAACAGTGAATCTCCAAGAACCATTAGGTTTCCTTACAGGCCAGATGGGGCTGTTATAATTAAAAGAGGTAGTGCGCTCAATAATCCCTTTATCTAACAAAGTATTAAGTGTGTTTGTAATTTCTTCATGTCCACCCTTTAGAGGGTATTGGGGTGTAAAAGAGGGTGGTATGGATGGTAAAGTAATGGGGTTAATAGCCACTGCTGGCATTATAGTGGAAGAAAAGCACTTGAGTTTTTTTAGGGGTAAATATTCCCCAAAAAAATAGAGGTAGGGTGTCCATACCTAAAATGTTAGCAGGAGCAGCGAATGTAAGTGCTTCACATTGAATTTGGATATCATAGCAATAAAGATTAACAAATACCACATTCGCATGGATTGGATTACCAGAGATCCCTTGAATCAAGATTTGTGATGTGGGTTTGGCAGCTGGGATCAATGAATGATCAATAATGGTTACTTGGCTGCCTGTATCAATTAAAAAGGAGGCACTAAAGGTGGTGCCATTACAATCACCGGTCACAAAAATGTGAGGTCTGTTATCTGGTTCTAAGATCGATAATTTACTTGTGTGGAACGAGAAGGTTGTAATCTGTTTTGTAAGTTCCACCGCTGATTGTTTATCCTGTAATTGCTCCTGGGTTGGGGGTGTGATGTTCTTACGGTTGGAGGTAAGTTGGGACGAGGTGGGCTTTGATTTTGGCCCCTGAAACGGCCTGAAACGAGCTTGGGGTGCCAGGTTTGGCCAGAATGCTGGACCCCTAGTCCGTTTTTTGCTCTACGGATCTCGGAAAAAGGTTGCTGGGTTGTGGGTGTTCTATATCTATTTTGCAGAAAGTTTCCCTGTCGCCCTGAGGTTCTATTAGGTTGAATACGGTAGAATGGATTCCAACGGGTTGATCGGGCCCGTGAATCCACTCGAACAAGGGGGCGGGGAAGTCCCTGAGAGACCTGGAACGTTAGCTTTGGTTTCTGTTGCAATTCCCTGCAATCCTTTAGAAATTGATATACATCTGAGAGTGAGTTATAGGTGGACATGGCCGTTTGTAAAGAAAACTGCAAGGTGGAAGGGGCTCCTCTAAGAATTAGCCCTTTAAGGGTTTTATTTAAGGGATGGCGGAGAGGGTGGTCTGCGTGATCATCATAAATGCATAGTAATGTGCCTATTTTCTTAACCATTTTTAGACCTTCCTCTGGTGTTTGCCATCTCACCTTATCCTGAAACTGCTCTAAATCTATAATAGGGAAGGCATGCCTCCATGCCATGCACATCCATGTCCATAATGAAAAGGTGCCTATTACACTTTCCTGTACTACTTGTAAGGCATCATGCAAATTAGGATTTTCTGGTGTTAAAGCCAATTGACCTAATTCTTCATTATTCAAATGGAGGGATCGTGCTCCTCCTTGATATAAGTGAACCATATAATCTGCATCGGACATATTTCCTTGCCTAATCTATTCTTGCCTGAGCTAATTCTTGTCTGTTCAATTCTCTAGTTTCTACTACTTCTGACTTATCATTCCATCCTCTGGCTGGTGTGTTAGTTTTAGTTACGCTCACTGGGTCTGCAATTTTTGATAACTGGTTAACTATAGCGGGGGATCTGGCGTTTTGTATTGCTTCTTTTACTAGGTGTTTGCCTCTCATTCTATCTTGATGTATGTCATCTATTACTTTCATTAATATCCCTGGGATTTCCTTTTTGTCGGCTCGAGCCAAGATAGGCTCGACGTTCTCCGGATTGCTCAACGGAATCTGAACGTCTGTGCCTTTCTTATACTTAACAAACTTCCCTTGGACTATGCGTTCACTATTTCTCCAAGGTGATTGGGGTTTGAGACCTGCAGGATCCTCCTTAATTTTTAATCTCTTAAACGCTGAAATAAGATTTGCCATGGCCATATTCATTTACTACTTAGTGGAGTAACTTTATTAATTTTGCCAAGGTGCGCACCTTAAGAATTCTAATTCTCCACTGAAGGATTGAGTCGTTCTGGGTACCCTTGTACAAACTGTCTAGCTCGAAGCAATATTTACTTATAAGCCAGTCCCTTATCATATTATGATATTAATGCTATAATTACTGTAATTATTATCTGAGTTGACTTGTTTGAGGCTAGAGGTAAATGAATTGGAGCAGAATTTACTGTGCACTTGGCGGTTAGGGTCGTATGTCTCCCCTCATCCGCTACCTTTGCCAGACTCCCCTCGACGTCCGCTACCTTTGCCAGACTCCCCCTGACGTCCGCTACCGTGGGAAGCGCGGGTGTCACGCCCCCATGCCGGTCTTAAACCAGACGCATCCGGTCGTGCCTTTCGGAGTTTCAGTCAGGGTTCGCTGACCAATGCCGGTCTTAAACCAGGTTTCCCCGGTCGTGCCTTTTGGAGTTTCGGTCAAGGTTCGCTGACCAATGCCGGTCTTAAACCAGGTTTCCCCGGTCGTGCCTTTTGGAGTTTCGGTCAAGGTTCGCTGACCAATGCCGGTCTTAAACCAGGTTTCCCCGGTCGTGCCTTTTGGAGTTTCAGAGGTATTAGAGACTGACCTCAGTTAGCCAAGTGCCTCAGTTTAAATATTAAATAAACATATATATATTAATATGGGTGTAAATCAACTCAAGATAATAAATATAACTATATATGAATTATTATATATATATATATATGCTGACTGGCCTGTGGGAGATATATTCTGTTAAGGCTAAGGGATTTTCTTACCAATCCACGGACCCGCGATGTTCGTCCAGGAATCCTGCCGACTACGCCAGCTGAAGCGAGCAGCACCGCAGCGCTTCTTTGTCTTGAAGGGCAGCTAGATTTCTCTGAGTTGCCAATCAGAGGACGACGAGACGTACGGGATTGAGGACACGATCACACGGAGATGGCAAACCAACGAATGGTTTATTTTATGATGCTCTCACACACAGGGGGACACGCCAGCCAGCTTAATGACCTGACCGTGACCGTGCGCAGACGGTCGCGGGACAGGTATAGCCCCAAGCAGGGTTAAAATCCGGGGTTTTTATATGTTTCACACAGGGCATATCTTATCTACCACACACAGCTTAGTACTTTATCTAGTCCTACAGCTTAGGGTTGCCTAATTTGCATAATTAGTATCAGTGCACTCCTCTTAGTACTTTATCTAGTCTTACAGCTTAGGGTTACCTAATTTGCATAATTAGTATCAGTGTACTCCTCTTAGTCTGAGCTTAGAGAGCTCTTGTTTTACATTTGCAAAGTACTCCTCTTAGTCTGAGCTTAGAGAGCTCTTGTTTTACATTTGCAAAGCACTCCTCCTAGTCTGAGCTTAGAGAGCTCTTGTTTTACATTTGCAAAGCACTCCTCCTGGCCTGAGCTTTAGAGAGCTCTTGTTTTACATTTACAAAGCACTCCTCCTAGTCTGAGCTTAGAGAGCTCTTGTTTTACATTTGCAAAGCACTCCTCCTGGCCTGAGCTTTAGAGAGCTCTTGTTTTACATTTACAAAGCACTCCTCCTGGCCTGAGCTCAGAGAGCTCTTATTTTACATTTATAAAGCTGTGTTTTACATTTATAAATCTTTGCTCCATTCAATATGCAATAGAAATGGTTTGTGTCAAAGGAAGTGTAGCCAAACTACTACAGAAAGGTGTTTTTCTTGGCTTACTCAATGTAGAACTACAAAGAATTTCATTAGAGCACAAAATTTTATATATTGCAATCATGGATATTGACTCCCTTCTTTTGTGTTCTTTTCAGTGAACATACCTCTTTTTTTTTTTTTTTAGTGAGGAAAGACAGGTTTATTCCCTGTTGTATGGCAATTTAGAAATAAGGTATCCTATAGTGAATACCTGTGAAACTGTCTGTTAGAGATGATTACAGTGATGTGATGTGCGGTTTGTGTAAGGAGTGATGGAACACCATCATATCCATGACTAAATCTACTTGGTCACAAAGTCAGATAACTAAAATAAACCTACTCCAAATTTTTCAGTTGAATTACTTGAACCTTCAAGGAAACAGTAGACCACATATATGTACATTTAATATTTAGAATTTGTTCCTTTGGAAATCTATTCAAATTGATTTAAATAGTGTGTTGTAATTTTTAGCTGAGACAGTTAATGCTGTTGTGATTTTAGAATAAATTCTAAGTAAATGCAAGTGCTTTTAAAGAATTTTTAAATACATTTTCATGTAGTCATAAAGTATTAAAATAAAAAGCTTCAAAGATTTTAACCAAGAAACTTGACTAAATGATATGTAAGCCCATTTTTCCAGTATTGCTATTTCAAAGACACTTAAAAGTAGCTTGAGGCTTTTATAAGAACTGTCTTTGTGTTACATTTCAGGAAAGAACTTTGTGGTTTCTGTTATTTAAATGCTAATAATGTATTAAACCCAATCTATTTTTTTCAAATTTCCTGGATTTTATATTGTCTTACTAAAATCTGCTTAAAGATAGAAAAAAGTATTTCCAGTGTTTATGCATTTTAAGCCATACTTTATACAAAATTGAGTATTGGTTTAGTTTATTTAGATAGGAACTACTTTGCTAAAGTATTTCTGATATAAAATTTTGGCAATTAAGAACTTTAATCCAGAGTATTTAATTTTTAGTCCAGATATGTAGTTGACAATCATTTTAGAAAAGGGATTATGAAAGAAGTGTTCAAACAACTATTCCCCTCATTCAGTCTCTGTTTAATAAAGATTTTAGGTTGAAATATCATTAAGTACCTGTGAAATGCTACACACTGCTATTGGTACTAGGAAAAGCTGGTTTGGTTTTGTGGTTTTAGTAATACATGATTTCCTGGAGTGTACATTCTAAAACTTTTTGACATACTGTTTTTCCACATGGGGAACACAGACAGGAAAAGCAAAGAGGTTTCTATGCCTACCTATCCGCTGTATTCTTGATTTTCTTCTGTATGACAGCAAATGTCACTTTTGATGAAGAAGCAAGTGTATTTGTAAGTGCAAATGCATGCCAAGTGTGCTTAGGGACCAGAGGCCTCTGCAGTTTTGATTTCAATTTTCCAGCACCAGGGCCATGGTATGGTGCCCAGAGGGCCCCTTGGGGCAAGGGGAGCAATTTTTCCTCTTACCCAGGATGACTCAAAAGGGCAGATACAACACTACTTATTACTCATAAAGTTAAACTCAGAAAATTACACATTTGTAGCGTGAGGACAACTTGGCAGGTTCAGCCTCTTGCAGGGCCAAGATGCTTTAAGACAGCAGTGCAACACAGCATTCACCCTCCAGTCCTGTATAAACTCCCCACCTGGCCTCCTAGCATGCCCCGGGGGTGGGGCTGTTGTGCCAGGAAACACCTGCAGTGCATGAGCCCTGCCTCCGTGCCCTGCTACAGGTTTGAGCACATTTTCCGGGGAGACCGCTGAGGCCACTGCACGCCATGGAGCCGTGGGTTGTGAAGCCACCTGGGCAGGATTTTATAGTAGAGCATCTCAAAAGCCCACAGGGATTCGGAGGCTGCTGCTTCAGTCAGGTGAGGACACTTTCCCTCTGTCCTCAGGTGGGCTGTGAACATCATTCCACTGCTGTGAAGCCAAAGCCCAGAACAGCCTGTGATTCGCTAGGGCTTGGACCTCTGCGAGAGAAGGCCCTGGGGGTACCAAGGTGATCTGCGCCAGGTCTCCTCATGCTCAGAGGAGCGTGGACTTGATCAAAGTCAGTCAGACAGACTGGGGCCAGTCACACACAGGAGAGAGAAGCTTTCCCTTAAAAAAATAGTCACTGTAGCTTTTGCAAGGTTTATGTTCTTCAAAGCACATTGAAAGCATTGTTGAACTTTTGTTTGCAGGGATGTGAGTGAAACAGGGGCAAACAATATTTTTAAAGACTTCTTATTTTGAAGTATTTTTAAATTTACAAAAAAAAAAAAATTTCCGAGAGTGGTGCGAAGAATTCTCGTGACCTTCATTTAAATTAACCCGTTAACATTTTGCCACGTTTGCTTTACCATTCTCTCTGTCCTCTCTTCTCCTCTGTGCCTTCTCACATACACATTTTCCCCAGGAGCTCTTTGAGGGTAATTTGCTGGTATCATGTTCCTTTTCCTCTTACAGTTTGGATTTTCCTGTGCATGAAGGCATTCTTTTTTTCTTTTAATTTTTTTTTTTTTTTTTTTTTTTTTTTTTTTTACTGTGGGATCAAACCCACTACCTCACACATGCTAGGCAAGTGCTTTGTCACTGGGCTACAACCCCAGTCCCAAAGACATTCTTTTTTTATAACCCATAGTAGTATTTTCAGAAAAATTAGCATTACTACAATAATACTATATAATCTGTAGTTCATATTTAAATTTTAGTATCCAATTCTGTCCTTTGCAGATTTTTTTTTTTTTTTTTTTGGTACAGAATCATTCTAAGAATGAATATGACACTTGGTGGTGGTTGTTTCCCTTCACAGGGAACAGGTTCCCGGTTTTTTCTTTACATAACATTGATGCTTTTGAAAAGTTTAAGATCATTGTTTATTAGAATGTCCCTCAGTTTTGGATATGTCTACTGTATACCTCCTGATTAGCTTCCCATTAAACATTTTCAGGAAGAATAGGATATGACTAATGTGTGGGCTGCTTAGATGTATCAAGAGGTAAATTTTGTTGGTTTATTCCTTGGTGATGTTAACTTTTTTTTTTTCATGCCAAGCATCCATAGGTTTTATTTTTTTATTTTTTTATTTTTTTATTATTGTATACAAATGGGATACATGTTGTTTCTCTATTTGTACATAGAGTCAAGGCATACCATTTGTGTAATCATACGTTTACATAGGGCAATGATGTTTATTTTTTTCCCTTCCCCCCACCCCTCCCACCCCTCTTTTCCCTCTATACAGTCCTTCTTTTCTTCATTCTTACCACTCTCCTTATCCCTAACCCTAAACCTAACCCTAAACCTAATGCTAACCCCTCCCACACCCCATTATATGTCCTCATCCGCTTATCAGCGAGATCATTAGTCCTTTAGTTTTTTGAGATTGGCTTATCTCACATAGCATGATATTCTCCAATTTCATCCATTTGCCTGCAAATGCCATAATTTTATCATTCTTCATTGAGGAGTAATATTCCATTGTATATATATGCCAGTTTCTTTATCCATTCATCAACTGAAGGGCATCTAGGTTGGTTCCACAATCTGGCTATGGTGAATTGAGCAGCAATGAACATTGATGTGGCTGTATCTCTGTAGCATGCTGATTTTAAGTCCTTTGGGTATAGGCCAAGGAGTGGGATAGCTGGGTCAAATGGTGTTTCCATTCCAAGCTTTCTGAGGAATCTCCACACTGCTTTCCAGAGTGGCTGCACTAATTGGCAACCCCACCAGCAATGTATGAGTGTTCCTTTTTCACCACATCCTCGCCAACACCTGTTGTTGCTTGTGTTCTTGATAATCGCCATTCTAATTGGGGTGAGATGAAATCTTAGGGTAGTTTTGATTTGCATTTCCCTTATTACTAGGGATGTTGAACATTTTTTTCATATATCTGTTGATGACTTTTACATATTCTTCTGTGAAGTGTCTGTTCATTTCCTTAGCCCATTTGTCTATTGGATTATTTGTATTCTTCATGTAGAGTTTTTTGAGTTCTTTATAGATTCTGGAATTTAGCGCTCTATCTGAAGTATGGTTGGCAAAGATATTCTCCCACTCTGTAGGCTCTCTCTTCACATTGCTAATAGTTTCCTTTGCTCAGAGAAAGCTTTTTAGTTTGAATCTATCCCAGTTGTTGATTCTTGCTTTTATTTCTTGTGCTATGGGAGTCCTGTTAAGGAAGTCTAATACCTAAGCCAACAAGTTGAAGATTTGGACCTACATTTTCTTCTCTAAGATGCAGGGTCTCTGGTCTGATTCCGATGTCCTTGATCCATTTTGAGTTGAGTTTTGTGTAGGGAGAGATAGGGGTTTAATTTCATTCTATTGCATATGGTTTTCCAGTTTTCCCAGCACCATTTGTTGAAGAGGCTATCTTTTCTCCATTGCATATTTTTGGAACATTTGTCTAGTATGAGAAAATTGTATTTATTTGGGTTTGTGTCCATGTCCCCTATTCTGTATCATGGATCTACCTGTCTATTTTGGTACCAATACCATGCCGTTTTTGTTACTATTGCTTTGTAGTAGAGTTGAAGATCTGATATTGCAATACTCCCTGCTTTGCTCTTGCTACTGAGGATTGCTTTAGTTATTCTAGGTTTTTTATTCTTCCAGATGAATTTCATAATTGCTTGCTCTATTTCTGCAAGGTACACCATTGGAATTTTAATTGGAATTGCATTGAATCTGTATAGCACTTTAGGGAGTATAGCCATTTTGACAATATTAATTCTGCCTATCCAGGAACATGGGAGATCTTTCCATCTTCTAAGGTTTTCTTTAATTTTTTTCTTTAGTGTTCTGTAGTTCTCATTGTAGAGGTCTTTCACCTCTTTTGTGAGATTGATTCCGAAGTATTTTTTTCGATGCTATTGTGAATGGGGTAGTTTTCCTAATTTCTCTATCTGAAGATTCATCACTTATGTATAAAAATGCATTGGATTTATAAGCATTGATCTTGTAACCTGCTACTTTACTGAATTCACTTATGAGTTCTAAAAGTTTTCTGGTGGAATTTCCAGGTTCCTCTAAATATATAATCATGTCATCAGCGAACAGGGATAGTTTGAGTTCTTCTTTTCCTATTCGTATCCATTTAATTTCTTTGGTTTGTCTAATTGCTCTGGCTAGAGTCTCAAGGACAATGTTGAATAGAAGTGGTGAAAGAGGGCATCCCTGCCTTGTTCCAGTTTTTAGGGGGAACGCTTTCAGTTTTTCACCATTTAGAATGATATTGGCCATGGGCTTAGCGTAGATGGCCTTTATAAGTTTAAGGAATGTTCCCACTACCCCATTTTTTTCTAGTGTTTTGAGCATGAAGGGATGCTGTATTTTATTGAATTCTTTTTTTGCATCTATTGAAATAATCATGTGAATCTTAACTTCAAGTCTGCTGACATGGTGAATGACATTTATTGATTTCCGAATGTTGAACCAACCTTGTATCCCTGGGATAAAACCCACTTGATCGTGGTGCACTATCTTTTTAATATGTATTTGTATGCGATTTGCTAAAATTTTGTTGAGAATTTCTGCGTCGATGTTCATTAAGGATATTGGTCTGAAATTTTCTTTCCTCGATGTGTCTCTGTCTGGTTTAGGTATCAGGGTGATATTGGCTTCATAGAATGAGTTTGGGAGGGTTCCCTCCTCTTCTATTTCATGAAATAGTTTGAGGAGTATTGGAATGAGCTCTTCTTTAAAGGTTTTGTAGAACTCGGCTGAGAACCCATCTGGTCCCGGACTTTTCTTTGTTGGTAAACTTTTGATGACCTCTTCTTTTTCATTGCTTGAGATTGGTTTATTTAAGTTGTGTATGTCCTCCTCGTTCAGTTTAGGTAATTCATATGTCTCTAGAAATTTGTTGATGTCTTCGAGGTTTTCTGTTTTGTTGGAGTATAGATTTTCGAAATAGCTTCTAATTATGTTTTATATTTCACTCGTGTCTGCTGTGATGTTTCCTTGTTCATTCCGAATTTTAGTAATTTGAGTTTTCTCCCTCTTTCTCTTTGTTAGTGTGGCTAAGGTTTTATCAATTTTATTTATTTTTTCAAAGAATCAACTATTTATTTTGTTAATTCTTCCAACTGTTTCTTTTGTTTTGATTTTGTTGATTTCGGCTCTGATTTTAACTATTTCTTGTCTTCTACTACTTTTGGTGTTGGTCTGCTCATCTTTTTCTAGCACTTTGAGCTGTAGTGTTAAGTCCTTTATTTGTTGATTTCTACTTCTTTTTTTGAATGCACCCCATGAAATAAATCTTCCTCTAAGTACTGCTTTCATTGTGTCCCAGAGATTTTGATATGATGTGTCTTTGTTCTCGTTTACTTCTAAGAATTTTTTTTATTTTCCTCCTGATGTCTTCGGTTATCCATTCATCATATAATAGTGTATTATTTAATCTCCAGGTATTGGAGAAGTTTCTGTTTTTTATTCTGTCATTTATTTCTAATTTCAATCCATTATGATCTGATAGAGTACAAGGTAGTATCTCTGTCTTCTTGTATTTGCTAACAGTAGCTTTGTGGCATAAAATATGGTCTATTTTAGAGAAGGATCCATGTGCTGCTGAGAAGAAAGTGTATTCGTTCTTTGTTGGATGGTATATTCTATATATGTCCGTTAAGTCTAAATTGTTGATTGTGTTGTTGAGATCTATAGTTTCTTTATTCAATTTTTGTTTGGACGATCTATCCAGTGATGAGAGAGGTGTATTAAAATCGCCTAGTATTATTGTGTTGTGGTCTATTTGATTTCTGGAATTGAGAAGCATTTGTTTGACGTACGTGGATGAGCCAATCTTCGGGGCATAGATATTTATGATTGTTATGTATTGCTGATTTATGCTTCCCTTAATTAGCACGTAATGTCCTTCTTTATCCCTTCTGACTAGTTTTGGTTTGAAGTCCACATTATCTGAAATGAGGATGGATACTCCAGCTCTTTTGTTGTGTCCGTGTGCATGGTATATTTTTCCCCATCCTTTCATGTTTAGTCTATGGGTGTCTCTTTCTATGAGATGAGTTTCTTCCAGGCAGCATATTGTTGGATTTTTCTTTTTAATCCAATCTGCCAGTCTATGTCTTTTGATCGATGAGTTCAGGCCATTAACAATCAGGGTTATTATTGTGATATGATTTGTGTTCCCAGTCAATTGACTCATATTTGTTTTTGACATGATTTGGTTTCTCCTTTATTTGGCTATTCCTTTAGGCTAGCACCTCCTGTTCTTGATTTGCATCATTGTTTTTTATCTCTTCCTCATGGAATATTTTGCTGAGAATGTTCTTTAACGCTGGCTTTTCTTTTTGTAAATTCCTTTAGCTTTTGTTTATCATGGAATGATCTTATTTCATCATCAAATTTGAAGGTAAGTTTTGCTGGGTGTAAGATTCTTGGTTGGCATCTGTGTTCTTTCAGGACTTGGTATATGTTGTTCCAGGCCCTTCTAGCTTTTAGGGTCTGGATTTAAAAATCTGCTGATATTCTTATTGTTTTCCCTCTGAATGCAATTTGATTCTTTTCTCTCGCAGCCTTTAAAATTCTGTCTTTATTTTGCATGTTAGGTATTTTCATAATAATGTGCCTTGGTGTGGGTCTGTTGTAATTTTGTATGTTTGGAGTTCTATAAGCCTCTTGTACTTGGTTTTCCATTTCATTCTTCAGATTTGGGAAATTTTCTGATATTATTTCATTGAATAGATTGTTCATTCTTTTGGTTTGTTTCTCTAAGCCTTCCTCAATCCCAATAATTCTTAAATTTGGCCTTTTCATGATATCCCATAATTCTTGTAGATTCTGTTCATGATTTCTTACCATCTTCTCTGTTTGGCCAACTTTGTTTTCAAGATTAAATAATTTGTCTTCAATGTCTGAGGTTCTCTCTACCAGGTGTTCTATCCTATTGGTTATGCTTTCTATGGAGTTTTTAATTTGGTTTATTGTTTCCTTCATTTCAAGTATTTCAGTTTTTTTTTCAGTATCTCTAACTCTTTATTTAAATGATCTCTTGCTTCCCGTATTTGGTCTTTTAACTGTTGATTGGTGCGATCATTTAATGCCTGCATTTGCTCTTTCATCTCCTCCTTCAATGCCTGCATTTGCTCTTTCATCTCCTCATTTGCTTCTCTGATTGTTTTAATTGTGTACATTCTGAACTCCCTTTCTGACATTTCTTCTGCTGTGCTGTCATTGCGTTTTATTGATATAGTATCTAGGTTTGTTTGGGACATTTTCTTGCCTTGTTTTCTCATATTGGTCAGATGTCAGTGGGACTCTGAGATATTGCAGATTTCCTCTATTGGCTTATAGTGTCCCGGTAGATTTCCAGTGTATCACCTCCCAGCCTTCAGTAGCCTGAAGTCTTGGAGGAACTTGATAATGCAGTGCTTCCAAAGAAAGCTGCCCCTAGCCCCGTACTGGTTCCAGGGTTTGGAGCTGGCCCTGTGCGGAAATGCTCTCACTGGGGGCCTGCACCGTGCAGCTGGCCGTGTGGGAGGAGCCCACCACCAGAGTGTAGAAGGCTACCTAGGGAAGACTCTAGCTGCCCTGCCCTGCTCTGATAAGCCACCTCTATCTGTGCCTGCCACCCGGGCCGAGCTTTACCCAGTGCGCAGACTCACCCGTGGCTCTATTTCAGTCCGAGTCTCTCAATGCCTCCCCTTCTTAACTCCTGGGTTCTGGAGCGACTGGGGATGCAGTCACCCTCTAGGCCGCCATCTTGGATCACCCCATGGAAAGAACCTGCGGCTGGAGTGGGTAGAGCCGCCTGAAGAGGTCTCTGGCTGCCCTGCCCTGATCCCAGATGCTGCTTGTTGATCAAAGCTCTCCGTTGGTTCGGGGACTTGTGGCTGGTTCTATGTAGAAAGCCTCTCACTGTGCGGTGTGCTCTGAGAAGCTAGCCTTGAAAGGCACCTCCCACCGCAGGGGTCCAGGCTACTTGGGGAAGTCTCTGGCTACCCTATCCTGGTCCCTTAAGCTGCTTGCGTGCCAGAGTACGCTGGGAGTACGCTGCGCTGGCCTGGTGATGTAAACTTGCATCATTTAGTTAATGTGGTGTCTATTAGATTTCTCCACTTTAAGTTTTATAATTTTTATGCAGATATATGTACACACACACACACAAACATACACACATGTGGGGGGCTGAACCAGGAATTGAACTCAGGGGTACTTAACCACTGAGCCACATCCCCAGTCCTATTGTATTTTATTTAGAGACAGGGTCTCACCAATGTGCTTAGTTCCTGCTTTTACTGAGGCTGGCTTTGGACTTAGAATCCTCCTGCCTCAGACTCCCCAGCCACTGGGATAACAGAACCTCAAGACAAAACTTACTTTTATAATTAACATATAATTCATTGTGAAATATTTTTTTCTTTTGAACTAAGAATTGAACCTGGGGTTGCATTACCACTGAACCACATCCTAGCTCTTTTTATTCCTTATTTTGATACAGGTTACTTATGGCCTTGTGAAATTGCTATGGCTGGCCTTAAAATTGTGAGCCTCCTGTATCTCCTGAGTAACTGGTGGGTGTCACTGCTCTAGGCTGTTTGAAATATTTTAAGACATGAAATTGATTATTAGTAAATTAAGTTTGTCCTTTTTCTTTTTTTCCTTTTAGTATGATTTTTAAATTTCAATCAGGCTAAGTATAAGAGAAGATATCTGACATCCCCAGGTTAGTCAGTAAAATAGTTTGTATATTTGCAATTTTTAATAAGTTTAATTAATTTTTTAATTTTTAAAAATTTTTTGTTGAATTTAAAAAAAATATAGTTTAGACTTGTGTTTAGTGCTAGATAGCTTGTGATACTAAGGTTTCTTTTTTATTACCTCTGATAATGAACTAATAATAGTAATCATAATTTGGGGGTAAATGTGTAAGTTGTCTTTAAAATTTAAATGTTTTGTTTTTATTTTTTAAGTATAACAGTAAGTCTACCATTGAAGATGTTAAGAGTTAACAAGACTATGTTGGATAAAGAAAACTAATAGCTACTTTGGGGCATAAACTGTTCTGAGTTGTTGGATAGTAATTATTATACTGTAGGAAATTGATCAAATAAATATACCTCAAAAAATACTTATACTATGGAATTGAATAGGTTGCAAATTCTTATATTCTGCAACTAACATAGTTGTGGTAATTTGAATTAAAAATTAGCCTAATGATTTGTTCAAAGATTTTAAATAATATCTTCATAAGTGTCATTGTGATACTTTTGGAGTGTTGCATCCGAAATAATTATATCCTTAAAAGTTTGTCAGATTGTTTACTTATTTTTTCCCCAAGTTTTTGAATTTTTGTGAAATGGAAATTACTGTTTGCTTTGGTGCACTATATCAGCAAATTGGGTCAGTGAATCTTTTCTTTAAACTGAAGTCAGTTGATTTTGCATAATACTCTTCTGAAACATTCCTTCAGTATGAAAAAGAACTCCAGATATAAGTTAATACTCTAGCTTTTTTTAAAAATCAAAAATTATATTTTATTTTGAAAAAATTTCCCATAAAACTTCCACTGTTCAACCAACTAGCAAAAATCAATGAAAAATGTAGCTTTTTAAAGTTTGGATGTGGGATAACCCTTAAAGGCTTTAAGTGTTGGAGGTTTTGGTTCTCAACTATGGAAACTTTAGGAGGCAGGGTCTAGTTGGACAAGGTGGGTCACTGAAAGTATATCCTTGTAGGACTTGTTTTGTCCCTATATCTTTTCTTTTGCTCTCTCTGCTTCCCAGCTGCCATGAAATGAGCAGGTCTGCTCTGTCATGTGCTCTCCACCATGATAATCTGCCTTGCCATTGATCCATAGCAATGGGGCCAAGTAACCAGGGTATAAAACCATGAGCCAAGATAAATCTTTACTCCTCCCAATTTTTTCAGAGTGATGGAAAGATAACTAAAACATAACCAATTAAATTTCTGTAGGGATGAAAATGACTGTTAGCAAATGATTCATTCATTTAAAAAAATCTAACTTTTTTTTTGTCACTGAAGTTTTCTTTTCATTCACTGGATTTAGATGTTGGTCAACAGTATATTAAAACAAATAATCTAGATCCCAGGAAGTATCACATTAACTGGAAAGAAGGCTAGATTCTGAATATTTCTGCATTCTGAATTTTCAGTTTACCTCCTGATTATGTTAATTGGAAAAAAATTTACATCAATTCTGTAATCTTTATCTTCCTGGTCTGTAGAACAGGGTTGAAGACACCTACTCTTTTTACCTTACAAAGTTGTTGGCTGGATCAAATGAGATTATTATTACACTATTATGGAAAAAAATTTTTAATCAGTAAAGGACTGTCATTAAATATAAGATTTGATGCCAATATAAAATACTTGTTTTTACATACATCTAAAATTGTAATAACCTTATCATCCATTTTCCTACAAGTGACATTATTTCATCTTTCTTTATGGATGAATATTACTCTATCATGTGTGTTTACATTTTCTTCATCCATCTGCTGATGGTCTCCTGGACCAATTCCATAACATGGCTATTGTTAGTAGTGCCATAATAAATAGGTATATAGGTTTTATTATACTTTGCTGACCTTGGTGTATACTGATAAAGCTGGATTATATGATAGTTCTATATTTAGCTTTTTATGGAACCTCCATAATATTTTCCATAATGGTTTATTTCTTCACTCTTTTGATGATTTCTTTGCTGGGTCCAAACTTTTCAAGATGATGTAACATCAGTTGCCAATTTTTGCTATTATTTCCTGAGTTACTGGAGTCCTGTTCGTGAAATCATTGTGTGTGTACCTGTCTTAAAAGGTTTCCATGTTTTCCTCTAGGTTTAAAGTTTGGGTCATGCATTAAGGTCTTTGATAAATTTTGAATTGATTTTTGTATAGGATGAGAGAGAGAGAGACATGCACTTTTAGTCTTCTTTGGGTGTAAATGCAGTTCTTCCAGTATCATTGCTAAAGATGCTGTCTTTTTCAACATGTTTTTGGCTGTGCTGCTGATAATCAGTTGACAGTAGCTGCATGGGTTTGGTGCTGTGTTCTCTATTGTATTCACTTGTTCTACACGTCTGTTGTTATGCCAGCACCATAGCTGTTACTAAGGCACAATAGTACATTTCAAAATTGCATATTATGATACCTCCAACATTATTCTCTTTTGCTCAGAATGACTTTGGCAATTCAAGATTGTTTTTCCTCCAATCCGTCCTTTTTTTTTAAAGTTTTGTGAAGAATGTCATATCTATTTTTATGGTGATTGCATTGCATTGACTCTCTAGTCACTTTTGGTATTATGGCCATTTCTCCCAACCCATGAAAATGGAAGGTCTTTCTATCTTCTAGTGTCTTCTTCATTTTTTTAAGTGTTGTATAATTTTTATTGTAGAGGATCTTTCACTTCCAAGGTTTTTATTCTACTACATTCATTAATTTATCAGTTCTATAAGACTTTTGGTGAACTGATGTGAATTTTCTAAGTTGGAAATAGAATCATATGTAAACAGGGATAATTTGAATTTCTTTCCATTTCTTTTGATGTACTTCTTTGGCTAAAGTTTTTAGTTCTCAGTGAGGTATGGTGGCACAGGCCTTTAATTCCAGCAACTCAGGAAACTAAAGCAGGAGAATAACAAGTTTGAAGTAAGATGCAGCAACTTAGTGAGACCCTGGCTCAAAAAAAATATAAAAAGGCCTGGAGATGTGACACAGTAGTAAAGCAACCCTGGGTTCAATTCCTGGTATCCCTTTAAAATATATAATATAATATATATGTATATATGTAATTATGCATAATATAATTATATACCAAATAACACTGCATTTTATATGTACACATTATATGATATATAACATGTATATATATATATATATATATATATATATATATATATATAACATTTTTTATATCACTAGAGATTTAGCTTAGTGGTAAATTACCTTTGAGTTCTGTCTCCAGTACTGCAAAACATAAAAATAAACTTTCCAATTCTTTATTGAATAAAAGTGGTACAGTGGACACCCTTGTCCATTTAATTTTTTTTTTTTTTTTTTTGTGGTACTGGGGATTGAACTCAGGGCCTTGTGCTTGCGAGGAAAGCACTCTACCAGCTAAGCTATCTCCCCATCCCAACTCATTACTAATTTAGAGAAAATGTTTTAAATTTCTCCCCATTCAAAATGATGATGGCAATGGGTTTGTGATATATAGCCTTTATTATGTTAAGGTATGGTCATAATTTTTGAGGGTTTTTATCATGAAGTGATGTTGAATTTTATGGAAGACTTTTTCTGATTCTGTTGAATTGATCATATGACTTTAAAATTTTATTTGTTTATTGGTACTAAGTATTGAAATTAGGCATGCTTTACCACATCCACAGTACTTTTTATTTTTTATTCTAAGACATAGCCTTGCTAATTTGCTGATGCTGGTCTCGAACTGGTGTTCTTTCTGCCTCAGTCTCCCGAGTTGTTGAGATTATAGTCATGGACCAACTCACCTGGCTATATTTTGTGTGTGTGTGTGTGTGTGTGTGTGTGTGTGTGTGTGTGTTTGTGTGTATTCTTAACTGATTTTGGTAGTAGGATGATACTGTCTTTGTAGAATGAGCTTCGAAGAATTGTTTCTCTTTCAGCTTTTTACAATAATTAAAGGAGTATTGGTGGTATTTAACCAATGTTGTAAATTCAACTGTGAATTTTTCTATTCCTGGGTTTTTCTTTGTTAGGAGACTTTATTAATGCTTTAATTTCAGTATTATTGATATACTTAGACATTTTATATCCTCTTGGTTCAATTTTGGTAGGTTATTTGTGTCTAGAAATATATCCATTTCTTGTAGATTTTACAGTTTATTGGTTAGAAGTTTTCCAAATATTCCCTCCTGATCCTCTGGATTTTATTTCTATGTATTGTAATTTATCTCTTTTCAACTTTAATTTTATTTATTTTTGATGTTCTCTTTATTTTGCTTAATTTGGATAGAGGTTTGTTAATATTGTGTATTTTCTCAAAGAACCAACTGTTTCATTAATTCTTTTCTTATACATTTAGTCTTTGTTTTGTTTATTTCTGCTTTGATTTTTATTATTTCTTTGTACTGATTTGGGAATTGTTTTGATGTTATTATATAAGAATACTGTTGGGTTAATCCCAATCTGAAGCCCAAGCCTTTCTAACCACAATCAATTCAATTTGTTACCACTGCACCTCCTCCTCCTGGATCTACTCTTTCAAAAATACTAACCAGCAGATAGCTGGCCAAATGGAAAGGGCCAGAGGAAGTGTTGGATCTCACCTGCTATATCAGGAATGGGGAAGGCTGAGGCAAGAAGTTCTCCAGTACAAAGCCAGTCTCCCTAAATTTGGGAGGGAATAGGCAAATTAGTGAGACTCTACTTGTAAGAATAAATACACAAAGGGAAGAGGTGATGTCTCAAGGGGATATGTGACCCTAGGCCAAACATGTGCTAGCAGATAAAAAAGAAGCCTCAACCAATTTAGAAACTTCCTGAGGTCCTCTTGAATGCACTCCTTTCAGCAATCATTGAACTAAGATTAGCTTTCAGAGAGTCACTTCCATTGAGCATTCTATTATTCACTTCTATCCAAAACCTTGCTACACTGGTTTAGCTCCTTCTCAAAGAAATGCCTAAGCTTGTTAACAATGTTCCTATGAAATGACAGCAAATCACAAGACAAGTGGAACAGGTTGGCTTCCAGCCAGTTGAGATTGAAGGGCATGGAGATTCCAGGCTCTTTCAGGAGAGGGCACTTGGTTTTTCTCCCCAGGGGCTGCTTCTAGGCCTTGGGAGCCTTGGGTACATATGAGTGCATGCTGCAAAATCCTGTCCACTCTGCAGATCCCTGGTGATGTCAAAGAAAGGCAGTCTGACTGCAGCATGGTGACATGGTACCCATGGACACCAGAAACGATTTTGGTCCCTGGCTCAGTTGTGATATTAGGAGGGAAGACCAAGGTAGGCAGACCTGTGGGCCTGTTGTTCTCAACAAATCCAATCCTGACTTCTTCACCCACTGGAAGGGGAAAGGGTGTGTTGGGGGTGCAGCATATCTGACCCAAGTGTTCCAGCTCCTTCCTGGACAAGGAACCCCTCTGAAAACTGACAGCCTGCACTTCACTTGAGGCCTGCTAGGGAGCAGTGTCCTCATTCAACCTGCCCCAGGCATGCTGGCCATTTGGTGACACCTATTCTTCTACAGGTTGTTTGTCTCCACCAGGTCTAGTGGCCAGGGGAAGTCAAAGAAGCATGTTCAATTGCTCACTCGAGAATAACCCAGCAAGGAACTGGACCTAGTGACACTGACCTTGCACACAGCTCCTCCAATCCTCAACTCACCCACTGTACTGCTTAATCAGGGAAATAACCTAGGGTTCTCACAGCCATGTGGAGTGATGGCTGGTGACAGTTTTGGACATAAGGCTGGGGTGCCTACCCTGCAACTCAGTGGGTTAGGTGATGATTGAATTGAAAAACATCACCAAACTCTTACAGGATGTTCCTTCTTTTCTACAATGACTGAAGAGGTGACAGCTCAAACCTGTGATGTTGAACTTCTATTCTAGGTGGAAGTGGGTGCCTTCTGACCTACCTAGAGAGGACAGAAGTAATTGAGCCATTAGAATGTGTGATGGAGGCCAGGGGGCACTAGCCAAAAAGTAGAGCTGTTCTGTGCACACTCCATATGTTAGGCCCCAATACATTTGCTACTGCCCTGCAATTAGTTCACCCCCAGAAATTTTTTGGCCTGACTTTCCAATGATCCTTTCAACTTACCTTTAAATGCACATATATCTGAAAAATCTGCCTTGGCATAAGGGTTCATCCTCCTGAACTGACTTGTATCTCTCAGGCACAAGTCCTCTGTCATGATGTCCAGGATCTTTAGAGCAGGCTCTAAGAAAATGAATGTGATGGATGAAACAAGTGCTTGACAATGATGTGAGAAGTACAGTTTTGCAGTGCATAATATCATTTTGACCCATGCCTCATGCTGCAAGATCAGAACTGTACAAAGTTTAAAAGCTGAGTATTGAAAAATGGAAGTGCTATGGACTTTTCTGTAGGGCAAGAACTGCAGAAAGTTGTTGGAATTCAAAAGATAAATTCAGTGAACACATACTAAAATTTTTCTTTCATTGATAATGGTCTGCAAAAATAAACCAATGGACATGAATGCCTTTGCAAATTCATGACTCTCTCCTGTTGTTGGCGTTGGACAGCAGATTAAAATTATGCTGATTTTGCTTGTCCAACACATGACCAATGAGGAAAGACTTTTCTTCTACCATACCAGTAGCACCAAAACACCAAAATTTACACAAGTATAGAATTGGAAAGCCAGCTCTAAGTGATAGCTATCAAAGTAAATAGTTCTCCTCATCAGAATTTAAAACATAATAAATCTCTACTAAAATGGAAAAATATAGACCTGATAAGGCTGAAACCTGAATTTAAAAAAAACAGAAAATTTTAAAGAAAAACTAAAGTTGCTATGAGAGTTATTGTCCAGGAACAACAGATCAACAGATTCTAAAACATTCATAAAATACAAAATATTTTTTTCTTTTCAATGGTTATATGCACCGCAAAAATGCTGCATGCCTAATATCCCTGATTTCCTTCTTTAAATGTGAACATTCCAAGTAGATGTTCTTGAGTGATTCATACTCTTGAAAAACCAATCCAAAATTTACACAAAACTATGGGAAAGATGGGAACACTGTCCCCTAAACCCAATTCTGCAGCATGGCTTCAGAATATCCATCAAAATGCATTCTACTGTCATGTACAATTAATTTTAAATAATAATAAGAAATGTACTAAAAATTAGCAAAAACACTATAAAAATGTTTCATTAGAGTTGTGACTGGACCTACAATGAAACAGGAAAGCAGACTTTAAATATCCATCGTGACTCCTGAGTGACATCAGAAGAAACTAAGATTTTTATTCAGCACAGACTCACTCAATTCCTTTAAGGAAAATAATATATTCCCAAAGCAAAGTAAAACACAGTGAGAAAACATAGTGCCAAGAACAGCTCTCTTCTGTCATCACTTCTAGGTATATGAGCTGACCTTTAGGTTGACTTTCATTTCTTCCAGGTTTACCATTTCTCTCCATGAGTGTTATACTCCTGTTCTTATTTTGTACAGGCATGTTCATGTCCTTGGACTGCTATAGCATTTGCAGATGGGTCTGATCACACTTCAGGGAATGGTTGAAGAGCAGAAGGACAGCAGGAACTTGCTGAACATTAGGAGGTACTGTTCCTCTTTTTTATCCAAGATCTTGACCAATTGAGTGAAAATGAGGCTTTTCTTTCCTGGGAAAACTGCCCAATTATCTTTAAGTCACTTTCCAGGATGTCCACATATCCATAATTTTCCTCAGTATCCACCTCAGCTGTGGTCATGAAAAATCACTTCAGCTAAGAGTCTCTGCTCCTCTATTTCCATCTTCCATTCAGGGTAAGAAATATCAAGTAAAGGACTGTGCATGGACTGTGTAAAGACCTCTCTGTGGCTGACCCACTCTCCCAGAGCAGGAGCAGGACTGGGATGTGAGGGCTTCTATTGCATCTTGAAGACAATTCCATTATTTTCTTTGTCCTTCCCAGGACTGCTGGCAGCCTAGCCACCTGCCTCATTCTCCCTCTAGTTGTCCAGTGCCTGGGAGTTGGGAATGTTCCATAGCACAGGGAGTTGTTGATGGACAGTAGCTATGGTCCACAGCAACTGAACCAGTAATGTCTGGAAATGTCTGATGGCTGTTCATTTCAAATAACACACCTGGCTTCATGGGTGGCCTGCTCCAATATCTATTATGCCATGTTGGGTTTCAGAAGGCTAGGGGAATCCATGCAAGCAACAGCAGCAGAAAATTCAGAGAACATTGCTGGTAGGGAAGATTCAGATGTCTGCTTCCATCGTCATATTCCTGTCAGCAAACAGCAAATGTGCAGGCTCCCTATGTGACTCTTTGGGGTCTTACTGTAGAGCCCAGCAAAATTGTGCATGGTGTGGGTCAGAATGGTGACCATAGAGGAAGAGGCTGTGTGCTCCAGGTATGCCAAGAGGCCACAAGTTCCTAGCCAGAAGTCTGGGAGATGGCCTGGAACCTGGGTACCACTACATAGTTCAGCAGGACATCTGTGGCCACTCATTCTCATATTATGTCCTCACTGTGATCCTTGACACTCACATTATTTTCTTAAATGACTTTGGACACTTTCATTTATCATCACTGGTACCTCTGATACTCACCTAATTTCCTCACTTGTTATGTGACACTCACATGATATCCTCATTGTGAGTCTGATAGTCAAATAATATCCTCACATGACATCTGACACTCACATAATGTCCTCAATGTGACCTCTTATAAGCACAGTATAACCTCACTGGGACCTCTGTTACTTATGTAGTACCCTAACTTTGGATTATGACATTCACAAAATATCCTCACTTGACTTCTGACATTAATATAATATTCTCACTTTCACCACTGATACTCAAATAATAACCTCACTGTGATCTCAGACACACACATTATGCACCCAATTTGACCTCTGACACAGACATTATATCCTTAATTGGCCTCTGACACATAATATCATCAATGCTACCTCTGAAACATAATAACTAATGAATCAAAATAACTAATGGAAAGTATCACCAAAAGACTAGACCACTGGGAAGACAGAACCTCAGACAATAAATACAAAATATTTAATCTTGAAAATAGTTGCCCAAACAAAGATGGTAAGAAATCATTAACAGAATCTCCAAGAACTATGGAACATCATGAAAAGACCAAATTTAAGAATTATTGGGATTGAGGAAGGCACAGAGATACAAAACAAAGAAATGAACAGCCTATTCAATGAAATAATATCAGAAAATTTCCCATACCTGAAGAATGAAATGGAAAATCAAATACAAGAGGCTTACAGAACACCAAATGCACAAAATCACAACAGATCCACACCAAGCACATTATAATGAAAATGCCTAACATTCAAAATAAAGGTAGGATTTTGAAGGCCTTTACAGAAAAACATCAGATTACATATAGGGGGAGTCCAATACGGATAGCAACCAACTTCTCAAACCAGACTCTAAAAGCTAGAAGGGCCTGGAACAACATATTTCAAGCTCTGAAAGAACATGGTTGCCAACCAAGAATCCTATACCCAGCAAAACTAAACTTAAGATTTGAAGATGAAATAAAATCCTTCCATGATAAACAAAAGTTAAAAGAATTTACAAATAGAAAGCCTGTGCTACAGAATGTTCTCAACAAAATATTCCATGAGGAGGAAATAAAAAACAACAATGTAGGTCAGCAAAGGGAGGAGCTACCTTACAGAAAAACCACTCAAAGGAGAAACCACGCCAACTTAAAAATCAAAAATAAGCCAAATGACTGGGAATACAAATCATATCTCAGTAATAACCCTGAACATTAATGGCCTAAACTCATCAATCAAAAGACATAGACTGGCAGAATGGATTAAAACGAAAGATCCAATAATATGCTGCCTGCAAGAGACTCATCTCATAGAAAAGGATATCCACAGACTAAAAGTGAAAGGATGGGAAAAAACCTACCATGCATATGGACTCAGTAAAAAAAACAGGGGTTTCCATCCTTATATCAGATAAAGTGGACTTCAAGCCAAAACTAGTCAGAAGGGACAAAGAAGGACATTTCATACTGCGTAAGGGAACCATAAATCAGGAAGACATAATGATACTTAATATTTATTCCCCAAGCAATGTTGAATCCCTGTACATCAAACAAGTCCTTCTCAATTTCAGGAATCACATAGACAAGAACACAATAATTCTGGGTGACTTTAATGCACCACTGTCACCAATAGATAGATCTTCCAAACAAAAACTGAACAAAGAAACCATAGAACTCAATAACACAATCAATAACCTAGACTTAATAGACATATGTAGAATATTCCATCCATCAATGAGCGGATTCACTTTCTTCTCAGCAGCACATGGAACCTTCTGGAAAATAGACCATATGTTATGCCACAAAGTAGCCCTTAGGAAATGCAAAAAAATAGAGATACTGCCTTGTGTTCTATCAGATCATAATGGACTGAGAGTAGAAATCACTGACAAAATAAAAAACAGAAATTACTACAACATGTGGAGACTAAATAATATGCTATTTAATGAAACATGAATAACAGAAAACATGAGGGAGGAGATAAAAAAATTCTTAGAGGTCAATGAGAATGATGATACAACATATCAAAATCTCTGGGACACTATGAAATTGGTACTAAGAGGAAAATTCATTGCATGGAGTGCATTCCAGAAAAGAATGAAAAGTCAACAACTAAATGACCTAATATTACAGCTCAAGGCCCTAGAAAAAGAACAGAATAACAGCAAAAGTAGTAGAAGACAGGAAATCATTAAAATCAGAGCTGAAATCAATGAAATTTAAACAAAATAAACAATTCAAAAAATTGACAAAACAAAAAGTTGGTTCTTTGAGAAAGTAAACAAAATAGACAAACCCTTAACCACACTAACAAAGAGGAGAGAGAAAACTCAAATTACTAAAATTCGTAATGAAAAAGGAAATATCACGACAGACACCACTGAGATACATAACATAATCAGAAGCTACTTTGAAAATCTGTATTACAACAAAATAGAATCTCCCGAAGACATTGACAAATTTCTACAGACATATGCTTCTCCCAAACTGAACCAGGAGGACATACACAATTTAAACAGATTAATATCAAGCAATGAACTACAAGAAGCCATTAAAAACCTACCATCCAAGAGAAGCCCAGAACCAGACGGATTCTCAGCCGAGTTCTACAAGACCTTCAAAGAAGATCTCATTCCAATACTTCTCAAAGTATTCCAGGAAATAGAAAAGGAGGGTACCCTATCAAACTCATTCTATGAAGCTAATATCACCCTCATAGCCAAAGCAGGTAAAGACACATCAAGCAAAGAAAATTTTAGACCAATATTCTTGATGAATATAGATGCAAAATCCTTAACAAAATAATGGCAAACCGTATCCAAAAACATATTAAGAAAATCATGCACCGCAATCAAGTAGGGTTCATCCCTGGAATGCAAGGATGGCTTAACATCCATAAATCAATAAATGTAAACCATCATGTCAATAGACTTATTGATAAGGATAAGAATCATATGGTTATTTCAATTGACGCAGAAAAAGCATTTGGCAAAGTAAAACACCCCTTCATGCTCTAAACACTAGAAAAAATAGGGATAGTAGGAACATACCTGAGCACTGTAAAGACTATTTATGCTAAACCATGGTCAACATCATTCTTAATGAAGAAAACTGAAACCATTCCCTTTAAAAATGGGAACAAGACAGGGATGTCTTCTTTCACCACTTCTATTCAACATTGACCTCGAAACTCTAGCCAGAGCAATTAGGCAGACTAAAGAAATTAAAGGGATACAAATAGGAAAAGAGGAACTTAAGCTGTAACTATTTTCTGATGACATAATTCTATATTTAGAGGATCCAAAAACTCCTCCAAAAAACTTCTAGACCTCATCAATGAATTCAGCAAAACAGCATGCTATAAAATCAACACGCATAAATCTAAAGCATTTTTATATGCAAGCAATGAAACATCTGAAAAAGAAATGAGGAAAACAACTCCATTTGCAATAGCCTCAAAAAAAAAAATACTTGGGAATCAATCTAACCAAAGAGGTAAACTATCGCTACAATGAAAGCTACAAAACATTGAAGAAAGAAATTGAGGAAGACCTTAGAAGATGGAAAGATCTCCCATGTTCTTGGATAGGCAGAGTTAATATTGTCAAAATGGCCATACTACCAAAAGTGCTATACAGATTCAATGGAATTCTAATTAAAATCCCAATGATGTACCTTACAGAAATAGAGCAAGCAATCATGAAATTCATCTGGAAGAATAAGAAACCCAGAATAGCTAAAGCAATCCTTAGCAGGAAGAATGAAGCAGAGGGTATTGTAATACCAGAACTTCAATTATACTGCCAAGCAATAGTAACAAAAACGGCATGGTATTGGCACCAAAATAGACAGGTAGATCAATGGTAAGAAGAGAGGACACGTATACAAGCCCCAATAAATACTGTTTTCTCATACTAGTCAAAGGGGCCAAAAATATACAATGGAGAAAAGATAGCCTCTTCAACAAATGGTGCTGGGAAAGCTGGAAATCCATATGCAACAGAATGAAACTAAATCCCTATATCTCACCCTGCACAAAAATCAACTCACAATGGATCAACTTGAAATCAGACCAGAGACCTTGCATCTTGTAGAAGAAAAAGTAGGCCCAAATCTTCACATTGTTGTCTTAGGATCAGTCTTCCTTAACAGGACTCCCATAGCACAATAAATAAAAGCAAGAATCAATAACTGGGACAGATTCAAACTAAAAAGCTTTCTCTCAGCAAAGGAAACTCTCAGCAATGTGAAGAGAGAGACTACAGAGTGGGAGAAAATCTTTGTCACTCATACTTCAGATAGAGCACTAATTTCCAGAATATATACTCAAAAAAATCTGCACGAAGAATACAAATAGTCCAATCAACAAAAGAGCTAAGGATATGAACAGATGCTTCACAGAAGAAAATCTACAAGCAATCAACAAACATGTGAAAAAATGTTTACCATCTTTAGTAATAAGAGAAATGCAAATCAAAACAACCCTAAGATTCCATCTCACCCCCATTAGAATGGCGATTATCAAGAATACAAGCAACAATAGGTGTTGGAGAGGATGTGGGGAAAAAGGTACACTCATACATTGCTGGTGGGGCTGCAAATTAGTTCAGCTACTCTGGAAAGCAATGTAGAGATTCCTTAGAAAACTTGAAATGGACCCACCATTTGACCCAGGTATCCCAGTACTCCAACTATACCCAAAGGACTTAAAATCAGCATACTACAGAGATACAGTCACATCACGGTTCATAGTTGCTCAGTTCACAATAGCCAGAATGTGGAACCAACCTAGATGTCCTTCAGTTGATGAATGTATAAAGAAACTGTGATATATATATATATATATATATATATATATATATATATATATACACACACACACACAATGGAATATTACTCAGCTATAAAGAATAATAAAATTATGGCATTTGCAGGCAAATGAATGAAACTGGAGAATATCATACTAAGTGAGATAAGCCAATCTTAAAAATCCAAAAGGCAAATGATCTCACTGGTAAGGAGATGAGGACACATAATGGGGGTTGGGAAGGGGGCAAGAATGGAGGAAGGAGGGACTGTATAGAGGAAAAAGAGGAGTGGGAGGGTGTGGGGAAAGAAAAAATAACAGAATGAATCAAACATCATTACCCTATGTAAATGTATGATTACACAAATGGTATGCTGTTACTCCATGTACAAACAGAAACAACATGTATCCCATTTGTTTACAATAAAAATAAATAAAAATTAAAAAAAAGTTACTTGGACATCACATTTCCTTCATTTCAATTGACAAGAGATTCTAAGGCAATCTTATACAATTGAAAGCTAAAAGAAAAACATGATATAAATATGTTTTCATATTTTCCTACTTGTGAAAAATAATAAAATTTTACTAGAGAGTTTTTTGATACTAATTTTTGTCTTTCAAACATTTTCTCTTAATAATAAAAATATATAAATCATTTACATAAAACTAAAGGTAAGGAAGGTACAGCTGATTATACTGTGTACACAAGCACAGTTCTGCATTTGCAAAATTAAAGAGAAAAAATGTTCACATACTTATTAGTTACAATAAAAATATTAAGAAAGTTTCTTCACTGTCAACTGTGAAGAGCTAAGTGCAGTGCTTAAGAGCTAAGAGCATATAAAAACAAAGACATTAAAATACACTTAATGCAACACAAATTTTTATATATACTTGAATATATAAAAAAGTTTTTAAAATGCTAACATAAATATAGACTATGCATGTTATGAAAAGTGAAAACCAAATGGACAGAGGGTTTCACAATGTTCTTCACATGACACAGGTAAACTAGCCCAGGGGGACAAATTAGATCAGCTAAAGAGCTCTTAGTTGCAGTCAGATGTCATCAGGATTTCTGAGAGTTTTAAGAAAGCAATATTGTACAAGCAGCTCTGTCCAGACTGGGGATTGGAACTGGCATGTAAAAGCAGTATGAGGAGCTGAAGGGGACAAACAAAGTAATTATTACACATCCCCTGGGGAAAAATGGGGATTCTTACATTCCGAAACTGACCACAGCAATTTGGTTCTCTATAAAATGGATTGGCATCCCTGTGAGGGTCACTTGCCAATTTGTTTTACAGATTATTTTGCAGATGACAATTGCAAGATTACCTAGAGCAAAGAAGAATAAAGCCCATAAAATGTCCTTAATTTTTCTATATGATAGGCTACTAGAAAAAAGTACATAATTTAGATGTTACTAAAACATATTCTAATACTGTTTTTAAAAGGTTCTAAGCTATCTAGGAATACTGATCTTCTTCAAATATTGAGCAAATTTTTTTAAAAATCAGACTCATTATATATTGGTAATTTCTAATACTATATTTTACAATATATCATCAGTTTTCCAGAGCTCTACAAAGATTTTTCTCAGTAAACTAAAAACAATGATTGTTTATCTTGAAGTATTTAGAAGAAGTATCTCTTTTATAGTTGAAAAAGTGTTTTTAAATATTTTTATTTTTTCTATTTAGTTATACATGTCAGCAGAACGCATTTAGTTTTATTGTGCCCAAACAGATTTTTTTTTTGTTTCAGTCATTAATGGACCTTTATTTGTTCATATGCAGTGCTGAGATTCAAATCCAGTGCCCACACGTGCTAGACAAGCCCTCTATAAATGAGCTATAATCCCAATCTCTGAAAAAAATTTGTTGATAAATAATATCAAACTTATTAGAAAGATGACTCATAAGAAAAAAAAACAGTGTAAAGTTAATTTCTATATCACTACCAACTAAGATGATAAATAGCAGGTAAAAAGGTGTATGTTTTTCTGACAAGTGTCAAGTCTGAAGCTAATCTATCATTTCTGCTCCCATCTGAACAAGATGAAGTAAAGGCCTCCTATTAATACCTGACAGTCTGCACATAGATATTTTATTTCCTATGATGATATGTGTCAAAATGATTCTCTATATTTTCTTGTAGCATAATTCCTATTTAGACCAGAGTAAGTTTAAATATTAAACTTCAGCACTAAATATCAAACTGCAGAGCCTGGCACCTGTCAGATGTACAATAAATATTTGTAGAACAAGTAAATATATTTTTGCACTTTTCAAACTATTTCAGTAACTTGTTTACATCTGTGCTTCCTTGCTTAAAGGGCTGTCATTTCATTTGATATCTAGGGGCTACAAATGAGAAGACAGTTAAAGTTCTGATTACATAAAGGTCATAGCTAATAAGCAGCAACAGCTAATTTTAAGCTCCTATTGAAATTCATCTGTACTAAATTACCCAAGTTTTTACTTTGGCAGGGGCTAAAGTGTGTCTTAATTACTGTTTCAATGTATTCAATGGTTATTGGTGTATTCAAGGTTCTGTTTCTTTCCTGGTGCTGTAAAATTTTAATTTAAAAAAATGTTATCCACTTCAACTGTGTTTTCAAATTTCTCATATAATATATATGCTTTTATTTGTACTCCTAAGCACTATACTCATTGACTTGGAGTGAACACTGGAGGAGAGCAGGTCTTGAATTTTTATTGTTAGAGGTTTCTTTTAATTTCCTGTTTGGATCTTTCTCTATCTTGTTGATATTTTCAAAATAATCTCTTCTGGTTTTATTTTCTTTTTTTTTTATTGTAAACAAGTGGGATACATGTTCTTTCTCTGTCTGTACATGGCGTAAAGGCATACCATTTGTGCAATCATAAATTTACATAGGGTAATGTTGTTTGATTCATTCTGCCATTTTTTCCCTTCCCCCCCTCCCCTCCCACCCTTCCCCTCCATCTATACAGTCCTTCCTTCCTCCATTCCTGCCCCCTCCCTAAACCCAACTCCAACCCCAACACTAACCCTTCCCACCCCCATTATGTGTCATCATCCACTTATTAGCGATATCATTCTTCCTTTGGTTTTTTGAGATTGGCTTATCTCACTTAGCATGATATTCTCCAGTTTCATCCATTTGCCTGCAAATGCCATAATTTTATCGTTCTTTATGGCTGAGTAATATTCCATTGTATATATATACCACATTTTCTTTATCCATTCATCAATTGAAGGACATCTAGGTTGGTTCCACAATCTGGCTATTGTGAATTGAGCAGCTATGAACATTGATGTGGCTGTATCTCTGTAATATGCTGATTTTAAGTCCTTTGGGTATAGGCCAAGGAGTGGGATAGCTGGGTCAAATGGTGTTTCCATTCCAAGTTTTCTAAGGAATCTCCACACTGCTTTCCAGAGTGGCTGCACTAATTTGCAGCCCCACCAGCAATGTAAGAGTGTACCTTTCTCCCCACATCCTCGCCAACACCTGTTGTTGCTTGTATTCTTGATAATTGCCATTCTAATTGGGGTGAGATGGAATCTTAGGGTGGTTTTGATTTGCATTTCTCTTATTACTAGAGATGTTGAACATTTTCCCATATGTTTGTTGATTGCTTATGTATCTTCTTCTGTGAAGTGTCTATTCATTTCCTTAGCCCATTTGTCAATTGGATTATTTACATTCTTGGTGTAGAGTTTTTTGAGTTCTTTATAGATTCTGGAGATTAGCGCTCTATCTGAAGTATGATTGGCAAAGATTTTCTCCCACTCTGTAGGCTCTTTCTTTGCATTGCTGATAGTTTCCTTTGCTGAGAGAAAGCTTTTTAGTTTGAATCTATCCCAGTTATTAATTCTTGCTTTTATTTCTTGTGCTATGGGAGTCCTGTTGAGGAAGTCTGGTCCTAAGCCGACATGTTGAAGCTCTGGACCTACTTTTTCTTCTATAAGATGCAAGGTCTCTGGTCTGATTCCGAGATCCTTAATCCATTTTGAGTTTAGTTTCGTGCATGGTGAGAGATATGGGTTTAGTTTCATTCTGTTGCATATGGATTTCCAATTCTCCCAGCACCATTTGTTGAAGAGGCTATCTTTTCTCCATTGCATATTTTTGGAACCTTTGTCTAGTATGAGAAAATTGTATTTATTTGGGTTTGTGTCTGTGTCCTCTATTCTGTACCATTGATCCACCTTTCTATTTTGGTACCAATACCATGCCATTTTTGTTACTATTGCTTTGTAGTAGAGTTGAAGATCTGGTATTGCAATACCCCCTGCTTCACTCTTTCTGCCAAGGATTGCTTTAGCTATTCTGGGTTTTTTATTCTTCCAGATGAATTTCATAATTGCTTGCTCTATTTCTGTAAGGTACATCATTGGGATTTTAATTGGAATTGCATTGAATCTGTATAGCACTTTTGGTAGTATGGCCATTTTGACAATATTAATTCTGCCTATCCAAGAACATGGGAGATCTTTCCATCTTCTAAGGTTTTCTTGAATTTCTTTCTTTAGTGTTCTGTAGTTCTCATTGTAGAGGTCTTTCACCTCTTTTGTGAGATTGATTCCCAAATACTTTATTTTTTTCGAAGCTATTGTGAATGGGGTAGTTTTCCTAATTTCTCTTTCTGAAGATTCATCGCTTATATATAAAAATGCCTTAGATTTATGTGCATTGATCTTATATCCCGCTACTTTACTGAATTCACTTATGAGATCTAAAAGTTTTCTGGTGGAATGTCCTGATTCCTCTAAGTATACCATCATATCATCAGCAAATAGGGATAGTTTGAGTTCTTCTTTTCCTATTCGTATCCCTTTAATTTCTTTGGTCTGTCTGATTGCTCTGGCTAGAGTTTCAAGGACGATATTGAATAGAAGTGGTGAAAGAGGGCATCCCTGCCTTGTTCCAGTTTTTAGAGGGAATGCTTTCAGTTTTTCACCATTTAGAATGATATTAGCCATGGGTTTAGCGTAGATGGCCTTTACAATGTTAAGGAATGTTCCCACTATCCCTATTTTTTCTAGTGTTTTGAGCATGAAGGGGTGCTGTATTTTATCAAATGCTTTTTCTGCATCTATCGAAATAATCATGTGATTCTTGACTTTAAGTCTATTGATATGGTGAATGACATTTATTGATTTTCTGATGTTGAACCAACCTTGCATCCCTGGGATGAAACCCACTTGATCATGGTGCACTATCTTTTTAATATGTTTTTGTATGCGATTTGCTAATATTTTGTTTAGAATTTTTGCGTCGATGTTCATTAAGGATATTGGTCTGAAATTTTCTTTCCTCGATGTGTCTCTGTCTGGTTTAGGAATCAGGGTAATATTGGCTTCATAGAATGAGTTTGGGAGAGTTCCCTCCTCTTCTATTTTCTGGAATACTTTGAGAAGTATTGGAATGAGTTCTTCTTTAAAAGTTTTGTAGAACTCGGCTGAGAACCCATCTGGTCCTGGACTTTTCTTTGTTGGAAGGCTTTTGATGACTTCTTCTATTTCATTACTTGAAATTGGTCTATTTAAATTGTGTATGTCCTCCTCGTTCAGTTTAGGCAATTCATATGTCTCTAGAAACCTGTTGATGTCTTCGAAATTTTCTATTTTGTTGGAGTATAGATTTTCAAAATAGCTTCTAATTATGTTTTGTATTTTGGTCGTGTCTGTTGTGATATTTCCCTGTTCATTCCGAATTTTAGTGATTTGGGTTTTCTCTCGTCTTCTCTTTGTTAGTGTGGCTAAAGGTTTATCAATTTTGTTTATTTTTTCAAAGAACCAACTATTTATTTTGTCAGTTTTTTGTATTGTTTCTTTCGTTTCAATTTCGTTGATTTCAGCTCTCAGTTTAACTATTTCCTGTCTTCTACTACTTTTGGTGTTGGTCTGTTCTTCTTTTTCTAGGGCTTTGAGCTGTAGTGTTAGGTCATTTATTTTTTGACTTTTACTTCTTTTATTAAATGCGCTCCATGAAATAAATCTTCCTCTAAGTACCGCTTTCATAGTGTCCCAGAGATTTTGATATGATGTTTCTTTGTTCTCGTTTACCTCTAAGAATTTTTAAATTTCCTTCCTAATATCTTCTGTTATCCATTCATCATATAGTAGCATATTGTTTAATCTCCAGGTGTTGGAGTAGTTTCTGTTTTTTACTCTTTCATTAATTTGTAACTTCAATCCATTATGATCTGATAGAATACAAGGTAGTGTCTCTATCTTCTTGTATTTGCTGACATTAGCTTTGTGGCATAATATATGGTCTATTTTAGAGAAGGATCCATGTGCTGCTGAGAAGAAAGTGTATTCGCTCTTGGTTAAATGGTATATTCTACAAATGTCTGTTAAGTCTAAATTATTGATTGTGTTATTGAGATCTATGGTTTCTTTGTTCAATTTTTGTTTGGAAGATCTGTCCAGTGGTGAAAGAGGCGTGTTAAAATCACCTAGTATTATTGTGTTATGGTCTATTTGGTTTCTAAAATTGAGAAGGATTTGTTTAACATACATGGATGAGCCACTGTTTGGGACATAGATGTTTATGATTGTTATATCTTGCTGATTTATGCTTCCCTTAAGCAGTATGAAATGTCCTTCTTTATCCCTTCTAACTAACATTGGCTTGAAGTCCACATTATCTGAAATGAGGATGGATACTCCAGTTTTTTTGCTGAGCCCATGTGCGTGGTATGTTTTTCCCCATCCTTTCACCTTTAGTCTATGGGTATCTCTTTCTATGAGGTGAGTCTCTTGCAGGCAACATATTGTTGGATCTTTCTTTTTAATCCAATCTGCCAGTCTATGTCTTTTGATTGATGAATTCAGGCCATTAACATTCAGGGTTATTATTGAGATATGATTTGTATTCCCAGTCATTTGGTTCATATTTAAAATTTTTGACACATCTTGGTTCCTCCTTTATTTGACAGTTCCTTTAGGATAATTCCTCCCTTTGCTGATTTGCTTCTTTGTTTTTTATCTCTTCCTCATGAAATATTTTGCTGAGAATGTTCTGTAATGCTGGCTTTCTTTTTGTAAATTCTTTTAGCTTTTGTTTATCATGGAATGATCTTATTTCATCGTCAAATTTGAAGGTAAGTTTTGCTGGGCATAAGATTCTTGGTTGGCATCCATTTTCTTTCAGAGCTTCAAAAATGTTGTTCCAGGCCCTTCTAGCTTTTAGGGTCTGGATTGAAAAATCTGCTGATATCTGTATTGGCTTCCCCCTGAATGTAATTTGGTTCTTTTCTCTCACAGCCTTTAAAATTCTGTCTTTATTTTGTATGTTAGGTATTTTCATTATAATGTGCCTTGGTGTGGGTCTGTTGTAATTTTGTGTATTTGGAGTCCTATAAGCCTCTTGGACTTGATTTTCCATTTCATTCTTCAGATTTGGGAAATTTTCTGATATTATTTCTTCAAATAGATTGTTCATTCCTTTGGTTTGTTTCTCTAAGCCTTCCTCAATCCCAATAATTCTCAAATTTGGCCTTTTCATGATATCCCATAGTTCTTGGAGATTCTGTTCATGATTTCTCACCATCTTCTCTGTTTGTTCAACTTTGTTTTTGAGGTTAAATATTTTGTCTTCAATATCTGAAGTTCTGTCTTCCAGCTGTTCTATCCTATTGGTTATGCTTTCTATGGAGTTCTTAATTTGGTTTATTGTTTCCTTCATTTCAAGGATTTCTGTTTGGTTTTTTTTCAATATCTCTAACTCTTTATTGAAATGATCTTTTGCTTCCTGAATTTGCTCTGTAAACTGTCGATTGGTGCGATCGTTCAATGCCTGCATTTGCTCTTTCATCTCATCGTTTGCTTCCCTAATCATTTTAATTATGTACATTCTGAACTCCCTTTCTGTCATTTCTTCTGCCATGCTGTCGTTGCATTTTATTGATGTAACATCTAGATTTGTTTGGGGCATTTTCTTCCCTTGTTTTCTCATATTGTTCAGGAATCAGTGGGTCATTAAGATATTGCAGATTTCCTCTATCAACTTATAATGTCCCTGAAGATTGCTAGTATATCCCCTCTTATCCTTCAGTAGCCTGAAGTCTTGGAGGAGGTTGATAATGCAGAGCTCCACGAAGAAGCTGCCTCTCTAGGTGTGGTAACCCTCAGGTGGCGTATATTCCCTGCTAGTGGGCGGAGGTGCCTCCACTTGTTGACCAATGGTCATCCAATGGGGAAGTAGACTGTGGGCTGAGGCAAGGCCTGTTTGTGCCTATGTCTCTGGCTTTACCGTCCCTGTGGGAAAACCTCCCCCGGCCGGGAAGAGTCACTCTGTGAGGACGTCTCGCTAGTCAGTTGCCCTCCTAGAGGTTCCCCTACAACTACCACCTGGGCTGGGCTGTCTTCCTCTGCAACGATCCCAGGGGCCTGGACCTACGTCCTGGGCCTGGGAGCCTCACCCTTCGCAGGCGAGTCTCCTTAGGCTGCCTCTCCCAGAGAATCTGCCTGCCGCCCTGGAAACTTCGCTCCGCCCCTAGGCGTGTCTCTGTGAGGCTCTTCCAGCAAGAAGCCACCTAGCTCCTGGGACCCTGCTCTGCACCAATCGCCTGGCTATGCAGCCCCTCCCCTGAGCCACCACCTGGAGCCCCGTACAATAGCTCCGAGACACAGAGACCCGCCACACACCTCCTCCTCCGGACAGCCGCCCGGTTTCTGACGCAGTCACTAGGAGTCCAAACAACTCACTTCGGGTCTCCTCCTCCCGCCAACCATCCGTAGCCCTAGGCAGTCACTCCAAGTCCAAGTGACCTGCCCTGTTCCTCCTCCTCCTCCTTGGGGTAGCCCCCCGGGTGTTCAGGAGCGGTGGCTCTGAGACCAGGTGACTCACCACACTCCTCCTCCAGGCAGGCCACCGGTGTTCAGGAGCGGTCGCTTTTAGTCCAATCAGCTCACCACTCACCTCCTCCTCTGGCAACCGCCTGTGGTTCTGATGCAGTCACTCCCAGACTAGGCGTCCCACTGCTCTCCTCCTCCAGGCAGGCCACCAGTGTTCTGGAGCAGCTGCTCCGAGTTCAAACAGCTCGTCACGCAGCTCCTCCTCCGGCAACCGCCCGCGGCTCTGATGCAGTCACTCCCAGGTCAAGCATCACGCCGCGCTCCTCCTCCTCCTCCAGGCAACCTCCCATCACTCAGGAGCCCTCGCTCTGAGTTCAAACAGCTCACCACGCAGCTCCTCCTCTGGCAACCGCCCGTGGCTCTGATGCAGTCACTCCTAGACCAAGCGTCCCACCGCGCTCCTCCTCTTCCTCCAGGCAACCCCCCGGTGTTCAGAAGCAGTTGTTCTGGGTCCAAACAGCTCACCACGCAGCTCCTCCCCAGGCAGCCGCCCGGAGCCCCAGCAGCTGCTCGAGTCCAAGCGCTGTGCTGAGCCGCCTCCTCTACGATGATCCCAGTTGTCTGTGTTTACTGCTCCAGCGGGGGGAGGGGCGTCTCGCCGAGCAACTCCACTTCACAAATTTCCTGCGTTCCGGGGCTACCGCCCCATCCGGGACACCTCCCCAACAGGAGAGACTCACTGGCAGCTTTGAGTTGGTCCCAAGTCTCTCACTATCTCCTCTTTTGAATCTTGCGTCCTGGAGCAGCGTGAAATGCAGCCACCCTCTAGTCCGCCATCTTGGCCCGCCTGGTTTTATTTTCTTGTCTGATGTTTTATAAGACATCACTGATTTTTGCCCCTAACTTCTTATTTATGTACACTTAATTGTCACAGTTCTTGATTAGCCTGTCTTTTTGGCATGTTTCTTAGTCCTTTTTATTTGCTCTTTACTACAGCCTGCAGTTTTTCCTTCACAGAATGAGTATTTTATAGAAATGTGAGTGATAAAAGTACAAATTATATTGAACATAAGAGATCCTACAAGTGGTACAGAAAGTAGTTAATGTTGGGGACACATATCTGGCAGAAGCTGCAAACACAGCTGGAGCCCAATGCTCCAGGTTGGACCCCATTTGTCAATGGATTTTTATTTTCTTCCATTTTAAGTTTTTAAGCATCTGATCTATAGAGGCGCAATGGACAGACCAACCACGTAGCATCAGAAGGATGTTTGGGATGACTGACCTGAGATAACCTGGGGCAGCTTTTAGAAACCAAGAGGAAAATATGTTTGACATAAAGGCACATCAGTTCCTGACTGAGGGCAGTGTGTTATGTGAGAGAGTGGGTGATGCGAGGCAGTGGAGGGGACCACAGTAATTTTTACATTGCAGTATAGGCCAGACTTCTGTCCTCAGCCTACTTTTCTCCATAACCATACCTGGACTTGCCAATGGTTTCCACTTTAGTCATCCCTAGCCAATGCTTCTTTTCCAAGAAAGCTGTTCTTCCCTGGTGCTCTAAGTCAGTGAGAGTAGTGGTTAAGAATACAAACTAAATTTGAATCTGGTTCTGCCACTTATTAGATTGTGATCTTGGGTAAACTGGGCAATGTCTCTATGCCTTTGTTTCTTTATCTTTACAACAGAAATAACATTAAGTAAGAAAACTTGATAAGTGGCCCAGACTGTCTGGCCCACAGGAAGACCTGAATGCATATTAGCTATCTTTCCTAAAACATTGTCAGTCTCATAGTCATTTTGTTTGCCTCTTCCTCATTTTTACTACCTTTTTTCTCTTCAAACCAAACTGAAGTTCTTCTCAATCTTGCCTATAAAATGTCTTCAAAATTGATTTGTATGTACACTGTCCTTTCAGTATTTGAGGTAGTGTAACAATTTTCTTCTATCTTCCTGTTCCTTCCACTTTCTATTGCCTTATTCCTTCACATGGTTATCCGAAGGTATAACAGCAGATTAAGATGGAACTATTCATGGCCCATGCCTTCTTTTCAGAGTTCATCTATCACCAGGTCTCTGTATTATATATTTTCTGTATTCTAACCAGGCAGATCTATTAATACTAAAATACACTGTGCTCTCTATTAAAATCCTGTCCCTTCTCCCAGTTCAGCTCAGGCAACACTTCTTCCTCAGAATCTATCCAGACCCTGGATGCAAAGAACCACTCAGTCCCTCAGTTCCTGCTCACTTTGCTTACTCTCCTGTTATTCCCATGTTATATATGTCTTACAATCCCTGCTTCAGAGCATTGAAAATATTTACTGGCTCAGATTTGTCAAACTAAAAATTTCAGCACACAGTCTCAAATGCAAATTTGACTAACTCCACCGGGTTTCAGTATGGATCTGTACCTACTGAGTGCATTTCAAGTTTGATAAAAATTTGTTTAAAAGTTGGAATGATACAGACATGTAAGCTCAAAAGCCAAATTATTCAATTGAAGAACACATTTCACTTTATTTGTAATGCTGGGCCCTTGACATTCAACACTTAGCACAGTGTTTTTGGCATCTATCTCTTTACTAAAATACATCTCAGTGTGAAAGCATACCTCTTCCGGAACAGTTAGTGCCTTTTCTCCTATTTTGGATTTCTTTAATATATGCTATAACCTGCTATAATAATTGTACATGAATGAACAATGAATGTACATGAATGATCATGTGCAGAATCTTCTCAGTTCTCTCAACTGTCAGCCGCAGGATTCCAGCCTACCTTTGTAAAGATCACAACAGAAAACCTGTCAGCATCACTTAAAGTTTGTTGTAGGCCTGTAGGCCAAGTGTGTTTTTTTTTTCCTTTGCCAGTACATTAATAGCATATGTGAAAGAGGTTTGTTATTTTGATAGATTACTTTTATAAATTTGGAAGAGACATAATCATAATCTGAAAGCTGAAAATTTAATTGCAATGTCTAGTTTCAGAAAAATCTTTCTCTTACCATGTTTTCCTGTTTATCATTTTAAAAATTGCTATGTTCAACTACCCTTTTTATTGGAAGGGTATTAATATTTTAAAAGATGCATAATTTTTTTTTTTAGTTTTATGATCCAATCATAAAAAAGAGAGTCCAAGATCATATTACAAGTGAGCCATCCAGACTGAACTCTATTATTTTTTGGGGGGCCTGCCTTTTGAATGGCACCAAGAGATAAAACAGGTCTATTTGGTGAAATTAAAATTGAAACTCTCAAGAAAGTAGCTTTTAAATGCAGTAATAAAGCCAGGTAAAGTGGAACTGGACATAATCCTAGTAACTCAGGACTGGGACAAGATGATCACAAGTTCAAGGTCAACCCCAGCAACTTAACAAGATCCTGTCTTAAAATATAAAGGGCTGAAGATGCAACTCAATGGTGGATTGCCCTGGGCCAAACACCAGCACCTCTCCTCACCACACA